>NC_087220.1:12640836-12648336 GCF_015104395.2 Macrobrachium nipponense | reverse complement strand
ATTTCATCTAAATGTAGGCAAACGGTATTACAATTCGGTCCCTAAAAACCATATACTCGTTGAATATGAGGATATGTGAGATTTTTGCAGCATGTATGTTTTTACACAGTTTTAGAAATTCAATCTGACGTCTTTAGGTACCAACATAATGCTTTAAAAGAAGCCAGAACATGAAAAATAATACTATATTAGCATTATTTTTCATTTTCTGGCAAAGGATGGGGATATAAAACACAAATAAAAATTTATCATTCTAAAAGACATTAGACCAAAAGAAAGGACAGATAAAAAAAAGACTGGCTGGAAAAAATAAAGTAATAAAAAAATGATTATACCTCCGAATCCCTCTTAGAGTTCATATGAGCGAGCCGTCGTATATGAGCAAACTATTATATCGGAACAGTTATTGTCAAGAGTAAAATGTGTTGAAAATTCACTTTAAAAATACTCTACGATTTTTCCTCCCCAGATCCTGTTTGCTCTTTTGCTCTAAACTCACCCGTCCGGGTTATTGTTCTTTGCTCTTTTACAGGCTTCATTACATCAGCACCATTTCCTTCCTTCAAAATCCGTGGGACTCTCGCGAAGAAAAAGAGAATAACGAATCCTTCGATTTCATCCAAAGAGTAAAAATTAAACTTCGTTTTTAATGCAGATATTTTTTTCGGGGCAAAAGGCTTGAAGAATGTTGATTTCGTTGTTGAGAACTCATCGTCGATAAACCTCATTAGGACACATGAAAAAGAGCTCTTTTTAAATGAAAAGATTCACCATCATAATGGCTTCAGGCTCAAGGTGCCTCGGAACCAGTTAAGTTTGCTAACTTTTTTTGGAGTTTTTAAAGATGACTTCAAGGGGAGCAGAAGGTCATCATTCTCGCAACATTATAATTTCCATAATTTAAATAGAAGCAGTGTCAATAACGGCGATTATATTAAAAACAATCTGTGATTAGTTTTCCATTTGGTCATTGATATATAGTTTAACACAGTGGAAACTTAATTCTTATTAGACATTAAAAATTCTGATTAGACATTTGAATATAAATATTTACACAGCCATCTCTTTTTTTTATTTAGTAAGGTAATGTTACCTTTTCGGGAAAACTAATGATACGCAACTAAATATTTATTTATCAAAGAATGCTCACCATGATAGTACCGAAAAGTGTGATGTGACAAGATCCCTTCAATAGCAACCCCATAGAGGTGTAGTGCCATCGGATGACCTCAAGATGTGTACTGTAGGCATTGATTACAGCTTTTTTGCAACATCCCTGAGGCAACGCCCATTCGTTTGACTGCACCTCCGTTCATATTCTTTTTTCCGTCTTTCTTTCGCCACCCTTGGATCCTAACAATTGTTTCCTGGTGCATCAGGAAGGTTTTTCTCCCGTTACCTATTTGAAGCCTCTTTACTTTCAACCTCCACTTCATACATGAATTACCTCATAGGTCCCAGTGCTTGACGTTTGGCATCAATTCTAGAAACACACACACAAACACGCACACACATTGTTCTGATAGAAGTTTCTATCAAATCATTTTCGTTATCTATCTTATTGTGATGCAGAAACTATTTTCCTGAACTCCAGACTCAACTGGCTTGATCATCTTTTGCCTTTTCCTCCTTTCACCTATAATATGTATTTTACAGTATAAAGATATTTGTTCAAATTATTTCAATATCCGTACTCTTTTTTGTATGAAAATCAACTGCAACGAAATTGCCGAATTATGGCTCTAAAAAAAAATAGACACGCTCTGTAAGAAACACCTGGTGTGTCTCAAAAAACCATTTTGTACTGTTCAGTGTTTTTTAATGTATATATATATATATATATATATATATATATATATATATATATATATATATATATATATATATATATATATATATATATATATATATATATATATATATATATATATATATTATAGTTTTGATATATAAATTGCGAGCAATTTATGAGAGTAGCTAAAAATTTGAGCGTGATATCCTGTTGAGGCAGAGAAGGTTTGAAAATTCCGAAAATTCATACAAATTCTGAGGCGCTGGGATAGGTCACTGCAGGGTCACCAGAGGTCACTGCTGACCTACTGATCAAGTAAGGTTGTACTGTCACCAGGACTGAGTAATAATGCAAAATTTCAAGTCCATCGAACGGAGGGAACGAGTCAACAGTTTGATCCAAACAGACAGACGTAGAAGTCAAGTTAATTTCTCAGCAATTACACCCTTTGTTACATCTTAGAAAAAACGCCACTTTATTATCAATTAATAAACATATCATAAGCCTTTTCATCACCTACCTTCATATGCTTTGAGGATCATACTAAAATATAGATAGATAGTTGTAATAAATTTCAAGTTGGGAATTAGCATTTTCATGAGAAGTCATTGTTGCAATAATATTAATACTACACATTTCAACAACTTTTCACTTAAGACGGATTTGTACATGCATTATTATCGCCACTGCCAAAGTGTTCATGACACCATACCTGAAAAAACTTACCGGCTGATAGTGAACCCAATTTATTGACGGTAGGTTGTCAGGGCATGATAAGTAAATCGTTGAACTCCGTTATATTTTCTTAGGCACAATATTTCTACCCTTCTCCTGCTTTATGTTCATAATAAAACTACCTTTGCCTAATGGATTATTCACTGCATCTCATGTATTGCGTCTCCTCTGAGAATATTGCACTTAATGTTGAATGCTTTCTTACATGTTAATGAGCGTATGAATATTTGAAGTATTTAAAGACAATTATCACTTGCATATTTAACGGGCCTTTTTATTTTAATTTGCGTAATGTTTCTGTGTCATTTTTCTATTGTTTTCCGACAACTGTCATAGATCCAAGTCATTCACACCATCTGTTCCAAAATGTTTAAAAGCGTAGCTGAAATCTATCCAAGAAAGCCAAACTTCTTACATAAATTGATGGTAGACTCGTGCAAAAGTTTCCAGGGATTATATTTTTTTCGTTCGATTCCTTTTTATGCGTAAAATAATGGATAGATTTAGTTTTAATCTAACCACAATCTGAGATATAATGTCGCAGTAAAACAAACAATTATTTTGGACTATTATTCCTACCAATTTGAAGGTTCATCCTTGATGTAAAACAGTATTATCTGAAGGGACTTTTAAACTCAAGAAAAGGAACTTGCTTTAAAAATATATTGTTCAAGTATTATTTCTTTATGTTCCATACAGAAAGCCTCTATAAAAAGTTCAAGTAAAGTCAAACGGACTGAAAGGGTAAGATAGATGTAATAGCCTAGATTTTCTATATTTTTGAAAAAAAAGTCATATAATCCATATTCATTTATCTCAATGTTACTCATAATACATGCAGGAATAATTAACTTAAAAATTTGAGGCCAGCTGTCAGTAATAGAAATAATTTATCTACTTTTATTTAAAACCCAATCAGAAAATGCATTTCTTTGATATCGTGATACATTCAGGAGTTAAATTTCAGTTCCTTTAATTAAAGGAAAACATTAAATTCAGATCTAGTCTGACTTCACAAAAGTTGCATGACTATTCATCAAGCGAATTGTGTAATCATACTGGAATGTAAATGCTAATATAGATTTCATGCATCGTCAAAAATAATATTGTATGGACAGGAGAGAGAGAGAGAGAGAGAGAGAGAGAGAGAGAGAGAGAGAGAGAGAGAGAGAGAGAGAGACGAGAGATTTTTATTCATGCTTTTCAGAGAGATAAGAGAGAGATTTTTTCATCTTTCAAGAAGAGGAAATAAGAAAATTATGCTAAAGAGTAAAAGAAAACGAGTCAACACTATATTCAACAGATTCTTCAAACATCTGCTTTATAACAGTAAATTAAATTAACAAAGAACTTCTAATGAAAACCAGATGCCTTTGAACTAGGATTAAATTTGCAGAGGGGTTTAAAAGTCCTTCATGAAAGGAAATCCTTTTTTCTGACATTCATAACTTATATATACATTACGCCATATTGCCTTCAAACAAATTCATTTCAATGAGGCTCTCTTACAAATTCTTTTTGAAATACTTAACATTAAATTTATAGGTATCATGAAAAACATACTATCTGTAGAAAAAGTTAGACATTTTATGCTTTCTTCGGAACTAAGAATTGGGGCTTTTATGTAATTTCTGGTTATAGGAAATATTACTATTACCAATTAGTAAGAGCAACCCATGCTATGAGTAACGATGAGTACAGACTCCTTAAGCCTAGCTAAGCAAACCATACAAAACACAGCTCTTCAAAGATAAATGTGACACTGACCAGTTCTTTCAAGAAAATTACTCCTGAAACTGAAGCAGCAACATTTACTCTGAGTAGTAGAGTAATCCACAGGAAGTCAGGATTTTACTTTCTTATCATAGTAGTGGTATCAATTTCTTTATTAGAGCAAGTCACCGATAAACATTCATTTAAAATAGTGCTTTGATAGTATGATGTGTTATATACAATTAATAAGCTTTAGGAAATGCCTTATCAATTACACCTAAATGTCACAATCATTAAGTTGTGTGACATACTAAGATGTCTGTTGTATGAATATGACTTACTGTATAGGCATAGATCTAGACCCTCAAACTGGTAGATTAGTGGATTTCATAGCAGCACCTGTATTTAATGGGGTCAAGGAAATGACGGTGTTGTTAGAACATTATCCCTGGAAAAAAATGGAAGGTCATGTCCCACTGTAGACACCTCCAGGAAAGAAAGTAACTAACAGAAAATAATTAAAATAGTTTGCAATCTCCATTACTTCACATGACGAGTAATCTATTACAACAAAGTAGTGGAGTTTCTTTAACTAGCCACTAAAGTTCAGTTCATTTTCATTCTTATTTATTTCCTCCTTTGATCATATTACGATAAATGAATTCTCTCTAGCCTTAAAATAATATACATATCAGCATCTTGCGATTAAGTCAGTGTAAACTTCAGCTTTTGGCTGTGCAAAAGCTTATTCGAAAATCTTTCGATTTTATAACCTTGATTAAGGAGAAATCGAACATGCATAATTTAGTGGAGGCTGAAATAGAGCAAAGTGAACAACAATGGATACTGGCTAATAAGAAACACCGAAGTAATTTACCGTCATAAACTTTCTCACGGTCTTTCCGTGGATACCCATAGAGAGAGAAAAAGACCCGAGAGAACCTTGCCTAGCCTATAGATTAACTAACCTATCTTATAAGCGAATTAGAATTCACAATTAGAATGACTTTACTACTCCACCCACATTCAATGACGAAAACTAACCTTTTTTGACATAGTTAAGTAAGTCTATGCTCTTGATGTCCAAAGTGTATGAAGTAACATCGATGTAGAGTAAGTTTATCTGATTCAGAAGTTCTTCCATTTTTCACTTGTAAGGTGGGTAGTAGTGCCATTTGCTCTTTCATTGCAGTTAGTCGATCTTCGAAGAAGACTATTTGTAAAAGTATTCATTATTGTGTATAAACACCGATATGCATATCATAACCATCTTATGCATATCATACCCAATCTCTTACGAAATATTACATTGGCTGACGTAATAGTGATCATTATTCATATTTACGCATATGTAAATAAAAAAGACGATTAAAAAAAATAGAAAAAAAAACTACAAGTCACCCGAGATAGTATTTCCTATACTGAACTACATCCACAACAATGCTGACCAGTTATACGTCCAATCCGAAGCACAGTTTATGCATTGAACAAAAACTACATCAGCGCTTAACACAATGATCAAACGCACTTTAGCCTTCTGGTTTATTGCCTTTTAAGGAGTTGGATCTTTGGTTATAAACATGTCACTAGAAGCAAATATCCTTTATATTCCTGAAACATCTTAGAAGATGACTGTTGACGATTTGCACGAAAACATTTTTGGGGACCATGACGACCAATTACTTTAACAGGCCGAGAGTGATGTTTTTGCTAAGCTTCATATTGGCACGATAAAGAAAAAAGGAATTGCTGAAATTTATAAATATAATACTGATGATATATTCGTGTAACGTACAGCAATTATCACACCTTTGAAATACCTTATAAGGAGTTCCTGACTTTGTTACACAGCAAAGGTAAATGACAACAGTTCCCTACCCGATCTCGATGAGACCCACCTTGGATGAGACGACCAGAGATTTTCAAAGTGAATTTAAGATGACCGTATACTGTGATATACAAAGTCCGTCGACCCTTAATGAAATCAGCTCGTTTGATACTGACATATTATTGACCAGGGTGGGCGGGCTACTGAACCTGAATCATTGTACAGCCGTGGTCAATAGTTCGCTGACGCTCACCGGATATTATTTTCTTAGGGGAGAAAGACGCGCTAAGATACCTGTAGATAATGCTAATACCATCATTGACATCCAAGAAATTATTAAAAAAAATAATGGATGGTTATAACCAACACGAGGACAGTGACGAGAAAACAACTGCTTCATTACGGGCTGCTCTATGAGCAAGAGCCCGTGCTAGCGTAAGACCAGCTTAATCTAAAACAACAACAACTGCGACAAAATAACAGTATAATATAACGGTTACAACAATCGGAGCCAAATAAGAATGTAACCGTGATATTGTCAGATATGAGATGACACCAGTTAAAGAAACCACTGAAATGACTTGATTCTATCATATAAATGCACACAGTGAGCTGTAAAATATTTTATATTAGTTTTCAATTTTGTTTTAATCAAGAAGGATTATAATGTACATAAAAGAAGTACAATTAAAATTCATAGCCGGAATTAATATAAATCAAATCAAATCATACACAAGAAGCCACCCAGTATTTAGGGCCCCAAGCGACATGTCTAAATTTCTGAAAACAGCTTACAGAATTTTAGCAACGCTTGAATAAGTGTCATGTCCTAGATAAAAGTTGTTCTTTAGAATTATGCATTTGAAGAACAGAAACATTATAGCCAGATACCGTGAATATAAAATACAATGTGCGTAGAATGTTGAATCAAGAATAAAACGAATAACATTATTCCCGCAAGTGTTGGAAAAAAATCATATGGAAAAATGTCTGCTTATTTGACCATGAATAACTACAACATAACTGTATTATATTATTGTACAGGTCGAGTTTTAATAAGAAATTTCTTTGAATACATTTTGATATTATTGATACTATTATTAATTACAGTACCTGTGGCCTAACAAGAGAGAGAGAGAGTTAGAGAAAGGAGATGATGAGAGCGGAGAGAGACGAAGAGAGAAGAGAGAGGAGAAGAGAGAGACCATATTAGTACATTCAATGAGAACCAAGTCTCTTTTATTCGTATATTTAATTGCCGTATATTTCAAATATTAATCTTTTTTTTACATTTTTGTATGATCATTAAAATGTATACCAATAAAAGACACAGCATTCACCACTAATTCTATGACCTCAATACTCGATTCAGATTTCTGTACTGGTTTATGACGCAATTATGTTTTGTTTTATATTTCCATCAAAGACGACG
>NC_087220.1:12625836-12638336 GCF_015104395.2 Macrobrachium nipponense | reverse complement strand
GAAGCAGACTCTCTTTATATTTAAACAAGGACTTGATGGTCATTGGGTTACATGGGATCAATTTTAAGTTGACTGCTGGTAGGTATTTGCTTACAATAAATCTCAGTTCTTGATAAAAAAAATGGCTATCATATATTAGGGGGACACAGCGTACAGATGTAGTTTTTGGTACCGTTGGCAGTTCAAACTTTGGGTGGAAGATATTATTTAGAAATTTTCGCAATTGTTTGTAAAAGAGTTCTGATGGAAAACAGTTATTTACAAAGTACTGGTGGAGGGACGTAATTTCTTCATGAAACTTAGTCCATCCGGATGTTAAAATAACGCTCTGTGGAAGAGAGTAGACCAGGAATTTAATTGAAATTAAAAAAGCAGTGGCTATAAAAGTTAGAACCCAGACCAGTAAACGTTCTCTTTCTAAAAACAGTGGTATTAAAATGTTCGTCAAGTCTAAAAACCAACACATCAAGGAAGGGCAGTTTATTTTCATTTTCATATTCAATTGTGAACTTGATATTTGGATGCATTTCATTGGCAAGTTCGAGGAATTCGTCTGCCCGATCTTTATTTCTAAATAACAGGAATGTGTCGTCAACAAATCTGCTATAAAATAGAGGGTGACAAGCCAGAGGGCAGCCGTCCACAACTGCTCCTCCAGTGAGCACATGAAAATATTAGCAAAAGTGGGGCCTAAAGGTGATCCCATGGCCATACCATCGACTTGTACGTATGCTTTTCCATTAAAAATGAAGGCAGTGTCCAGCACCGCCAACTGAAGTAACTTTTTAAAATCCGTGATATTAAAATTATTAAAAAGAACATCAGGGTTTGGAAAAATTCGATTTAAAATAATTTCAATTGTTCTTCACGGAATATTAGTAAAAAGTGATTCGACATCCAGACTAGTCATAAAAAGGTCCGAGTCTTGTGGTAAAATCCTTTCTTTAAAGTTTTCTGAATTTTTAATGCTATACTCATTAGTAGTTAAAGGAGCTAAAAGTACAGGTGCTTCGTTCGGAGTAATGTATGGGTTACCTAAGATTCACAAGGAAGGTATCCCAATGAGACCCATACTCACCTCATATGATACCCCTAATTATAAATTGGCCAAATTTCTTGTCCCACTTTTAGCTCCTTTAACTACTAATGAGTATAGCATTAAAAATTCAGAAAACTTTAAAGAAAGGATTTTACCACAGACTCGGACCTTTTTATGACTAGTCTGGATGTCGAATCACTTTTTACTAATATTCCAGTGGAGGAACAATTGAAATTATTTTAAATCGAATTTTTCCAAACCCAGATGTTCTTTTTAATAATTTTAATATCACGGAATTTTAAAAAGTTACTTCAGTTGGCGGTGCTGGGACACTGCCTCATTTTTTAATGGGAAAGCATACGTACAAGTCGATGGTATGGCCATGGGATCACCTTTAGGCCCCACTTTTGCTAATATTTTCATGTGCTCCCTGGAGGAAGCAGTTGCTGGACGGCTGCCCTCTGGCTTGTCACCTCTTTTTTATAGCAGATTTGTTGACGACACTTCCTGTTATTTAGAAATAAAGATCGGGCAGACGAATTCCTCGAACTTGCCAATGAAATGCATCCAAATATCAAGTTCAACAATTGAATATGAAAATGAAAATAAACTGCCCTTCTTGATGTGTTGGTTTTTAGACTTGACGAAACATTTTAATACCACTGTTTTTAGAAAGAGAACGTTTACTGGTCTGGGTTCTAACTTTTATAGCCACTGCTTTTTTAATTTCAAGTTAAATTCCCTGTCTACTCTCTTCCACAGAGCGTTTATTTTAACATCCGGATGGAATAAGTTTCATGAAGAAATTACGTCCCTCCACCAGTACTTTGTAAATAACTGTTTTCCATCAGAACTCTTTTACAAACAATTGCGAAAATTTCTAAATAATATCTTCCACCCAAAGTTTGAACTGCCAACGGTACCAAACTACATCTGTACGCTAGTGTCCCCCTAATATATGATAGCCATTTTTATCAAGAACTGAGATTTATTGTAAGCAAACCTACCTCAGCAGTCAACTTAAAATTGATCCCATGTAACCCAATGACCATCAAGTCCGTGTTTAAATATAAAGAGAGTCTGCTTCCTTTGATGACCTCGAGAGTCATATATTGTTTAATTGCCCCAGATGTGACCTGGGGAAGTACGTGGGCTCCACCCAGAGGTTGTTAAAGGTAAGATTAGATTCCCATCGTGGCGTTAGCTATCGTACGGGTGTCAAACTATCAAACCCCGAATTTTCCTGTATTAGAGATCATGGGAAAAAATGCAAATCAATATAAATTACAAGGATTTCAAAATCATAGGCAAAGCTCCAAACGAACACCAATTGGCAATACTCGAATCTCTTTTTATCAAACAACTGGTTCCCCAATTAAATACTCAGTCCACGTCAACTCCTCTGTACCTCTCTTGAGTTTCCGTCGGCACCAAAACGGACCCTGACAGTCATCAGCTTTTGCCTTCAGCACTACTTGGTAATCACTGTTCCCTTCTCTTGTACCTAATTTGCATTTTGTTAAGAAATAACTTTTTATCATGTTTGTTTAATCTGAGTCTCATTTAATTCTGTTATTCTTTTAATTTTTTAGCTTCGAAAATGGGACCCTCCCCATGGTCCTGAAACGTCAGCATAAAATACATAACTTTAAAGGATTTTGGTATCTCTCCACCCTCCGATGATATATATATATAATATGTGTGTGTATATATATATATATATATATATATATATATATATATATATATATATATATATATATATATACATATATATATATATATATATATATATATATATATATATATATATATATATGTGTGTGTGTGTGTGTGTGTGTGTGTGTGTGTGTGTGTGTGTGTGTGTGTGTGTGTGTTTGTGTGTGTGTTTGTGTGTGTGCGCGCACGTGTGTGTGTGTGTGTGTCTATCTCAACTCCTTCAGTACCATTGACAGGAACACAATTGAACTTTGTAATTTGGTTTTCTTCATTATATAACTTACCAAAGCTTTGTGGTACATACTTTACAATTTCTTTGTAGTAAATAATAAAGTTCATTTTACTTAAAATATCCTCGTGTGCCTTACGCACAATTATGTACTGTGTGTTTCCGTCGCTTTAAACTTATTTTAAATGATATATAGCTCAATTTGCCTAATATTCACAGGCCACAGAATATTAGGAGAAGTGGTAGGCTGCCAGGCAAAACCTATAACAAGCAGGAAGTTTTTCTCCCAACTTACCGAACAAGCAGCGACAAATGGATGGTGTAAACTCGTGATGCGCTGATACATACATACATACAATATGCAAGAAAGGGCTAACAGATTCAAATAAAGAAAAAACTCATCCATCAAATATTTTCATTTCTTGCTTTTTCTACCTTATTCAAAATGTTCCCTTTGCATAAATACAAAAATGTTGTACTTCAGTTAATGGAAAATCGGACAATCTTTAGAAAACTAATATTTCCCAGAAATTTTTTGCTTTTTTTTTTTTTTTTTTTTTTTTTTTTGCTTGCTGTAGTCCACAAGAAAAGTTGCCACATCGCCCTTTTCGGATCTTCCTTAGATCCAGCCAAGCATAACATGCGGGGAAGCCATCCTAAAAATGCGCATCAGATATCGAGAGAGAGAGAAAGAGAAACGGATTGTAACTTTTCTTTATTTTTCATTATAATATCTATTCCAAAACATATTGCTATGGACAAATGAATTTTTTATTTCTTTTTGTAAATATTAAACACAGTATGTAGGTGGATAGATAAGTGAATAACTGTCCTTCGCTCTCGGTGTTAATATTGACATACTGAGACAGGTGACTTCTGGCCTGGCTCTTTTGGCTAAATTATACACACAAGTGAATATATGTGGTATACGTGTAATCAGTTGTAGAATTATATAATAACATTTTCTTTAAAAACTTCATTGATGTTAAACTAAGGATATCGAGGCAATATGAAAACAATTGTAATTAAAATAATTATACATTTAAGTTAATACTGTGTTCATTCAGTTATGTTTACTTTTTTTTTGCGCAAACCTATTTCTAATACGATATTAATTCAATGGTCACTACTTTGTCATAAAAGATTCAGTTGGACTATTCTGTATCGCTTTTTTTTTTTTTTTTTTTTTTTTGGCAATATTTAGCAATACATTTTGTGAGGCGGGTATATTGATAAAACCATCCGCGTAAGCTACGTAATATCACAGTTCTATTCATTCATAATAAATATTAATTTTAGATAATATCTATTCATACCTTTGTAGCTGTTCCCGTTTTGAAATGATTTTCTCCCTGCTTCACGTGCTTTTTAGTAGTACTTACATTTTCAGGGCTCTCATATTTCACTACCTAAGTTAACACTACAGATGGCATCAATGCAGCTCACCCATTGGTCATTGATGATTTATCAAACAAGACAACTAAATGATAGATAAAGGATTACAATAGATAACTGGTATGGAGGAGGCACAATACTACACCATGAAGGAGGACCCTTTCACTGGAATCTTACTACAGCGGCGCCATGTATCAGAAATATCAACTTGAGAAAGAACCGCAGACAAATTATAATGGAGAACGTGATAGTCTATGTGACGAGTATTAAGTTTATTCTGAGAAATTTAAAATTTGGCTCTTTTCAAAAATATGCCTTGTGCAAAAGTGACTAAACTGACTCAAAGGGTTACGCTACTGTGAACAGAAATATTAAGAACCTTTATAGAAAACCACTAAAATTGATTTTAAAAAAAGGACTTTAGGTAAAAGTAGTTTTTCCCAATTATCAATTTGATTTATATAAGGCAATCACAAGACTAAGTTTACAGAAACACTGACTGGCTCGGTGGCACTCTTGTCATCAGAATAACAGGGCAAATGTGTCACCTAATTGTAAGCAGAAAACACTAATCCTAAAGGATCAAAAAGGTGCATGAATATGGATCAATAACTTAAACTAGCAACACTGAGTAACATAAAATGATGGAGCGCTGTAAACAAACATTAAGGTTCCACTGAAATCTCAGGAATAATATCCCAAGACTTGGCACTGGCAGTACACGTTGAATGGTTCTGTTGAACTACAGCAGGAGGCACACAATGGGGGCAGTGTACAGTAACTTCCAGAAGTGAAGCGACAAATCTCAGAATAGATCGTACTTCTTTAGAAACTTATGGGGTTGCCAGTTAGTATATTTTATTCCAATTATTGTCATCCTATTTATCTGATAATACGTATCAGTGATTAATGTATAAGCGCAGAAAGTATTTCCCCAGTGAATGATCAATGTTAGTTCAATAATCGTTTATTAAAAGAAAAAAAATTCCCCAAAGAAACATCTGTGATATCAAGTGTTCACCAATAGAGTGGCAGCAGGAACCGAGTGCATAAGCATTGGCCTAATATTTGTAAATTAACTCTCTACTTTTATAGCGTTATATCGAAAGTTATTATGATTTCTTTTGATAAAGCACAGAGAAGTTTAGCATCTGATTAAATGAAATATAAATAAGACACAAGTTGGTGTAAATAAAAAAAAAAACTAAATCCAAGTTATATGCGCGTTTAGCATTGGTTACATGGTTACGCCTATGTCAAGAATCAAGGAAATATATTTACCAGCTTGTTAGTTAATAATTTCATCGAATTTCTCAATTGTGCAAATTTTTGCATGTGGAATTGCGTTCAAGGTCGCACCAAACAAGTATTTTCGTAGGTTTCCGCCTTTTTTTTCAGTGCATAAGTGAGACTATTCTTGTCCATACGATCCGGAGTGTGTATATGCTTGGCGAGTATTATTTTATTCGAGTATCTCCTGTTTATGCTCTCTCTCTCTCTCTCTCTCTCTCTCTCCTCTCTCTCTCTCTCTCTTCTCTCTCAGGACCTTTTTATCTAGTCAGGAATAACCAGAGTTCTGTTTTTAAGAATGAAGCACTAGGCCTATTGGTCATGCTCGGGTGCTTATTTATATATTATATATATTATTTATTATATATATATTATATATTATATATTATTAATATATATATATATATATATATATATTATAATTATATTAATTATATATATATATATATATATATATATATATATCAATATACAATATATATATATATATATATATATATATATATATATATAGATATATATATATATATATATATATATATATATATATATATATATATATATATATATATATATATATATATATATCTATATATTATATATAGTATATATATATATATATATATATATATATATATATATCTATATATATATATATCTATATATATATATATATATATATATATATATATATATATATATATATATATATATATATATATAGATATATATATATATATCTATATATATATATATATATATATATATATATATATATATATATATATCTATATATATATATATATATATATCTATATATCTATATATATATATATCTATATATCTAATATATATATCTACTATATATACTATATCTATATATATCTATATATAGTATATATATATATATATATATATATATATATATATATATAGATATATATATATATATATATATATATATATATATATATATATATATACAATATAATCCCCGATCTTATGTATGCAAGGTTATGTTCCATACCACCTCGTGCAAGGAGATTTTCCACATAAGTTTGCACGGTCTCTAAAAAGGCTAATAAAAAACTTACATCTAGAGTTTGAGCGATTAAATATGACATGATCATTGCACCCTAAGTATTAAGCCATGAACTTTTAAGTGATATTAAAGTTACTGTAATTTCATTTAAAAGTTAGCTTAATATCAATCCCCTTAAGAAAGAAATAAATGGTTGGTAAAAATCTATGAGTGACGAGATTTCATAGTACTATTCTCTCCACTCCCCGCCCCCAACGCCATCTATTTTTAGAAGTCTTCTCAGTATTTTTTAAGAAATTCTTTATTCTGTCTCTTTCTTTTTGTTTTGAATTTCCTTTTCATGAACAAATAGTGCATTTTATTTGGACGAATGCAAATCTTAGGTATGTTCCAAGGTTTTGGAACGGCGCAATTTTATTGTTGTTCTATGACAGTAAAGGTAAAATTAGATCAATTGAAAATTGAAATATCACTAATACAAGACAGACAGACGACCAACAGACAGACATGAGAGATAATTATTGGCCTTCTAATAGCAATACTCCCCCTACTTATTATTAATTTGACATACTTGACAGCTGTGGCTTGGAGCCTTTACCTTGGAGTTAAAAAACAAAAGATATTTTCACAATTATTATTATTATTATTATTATTATTATTATTATTATTATTATTATTATTATTATTATTAATTATTATTATTATTATTATTATTATTATTATTATTATTATTTAGAAAGCAGACCCCCACTCAAGCATACTTTATTAAAAGTAATGGCTACTTTAGCAGCGTTACGCTTGTAGAGATTCCTCTCTATTTTTCGAATAGCGGTTTTTTCCGTACTACTTAAGCCTGGTGTAGTCTGGTGTTTCTATATCTGGGGTATCGTGCTCAATGTTCGTATCCGGTGTGGTAATATTTCGTATTAGGAAGGACTCTTGAGTAGTATTCAAAGAAGGCTTCTTGGGTCTGGGACAATGCCGATGATGGTGGTGTTGTTCATAATGCTGTCACGGGATAGAACGTAATTATGACAGGTGAGGGCGAGGGTTCTTGATAGTGCCCTCTTGTACGTGACATGAACGCTGTCAGGTCGGGAACGTGACCTCGTTCCAATACTCTGGTTAAGGATTCGTGTTATGTTACAGGAGTTAGAATTACTTTATATTCTGCATGTAGATATAATGTTTTGTAGTGACAAGCGTATCCAAAAAGCGTAACTCGCGAAGAGGGCACTTTGAGGGACACCCAGTTACCTATTGGTTTCCACCCCCCCCCACCCCCCCCCCCCCCCCCCACCCCCCATATCAAGTTGTTTGCTTTTCATTAGTCATTTAATGGCTATTCATTTACGTTTGAGATCGAGTTTTTGACAGAGTTGATGACAGATTTAATTTAGGGATACAAGTA
The DNA here is from genome assembly GCF_015104395.2 of Macrobrachium nipponense. Classification (NCBI taxonomy): domain Eukaryota; kingdom Metazoa; phylum Arthropoda; class Malacostraca; order Decapoda; family Palaemonidae; genus Macrobrachium; species Macrobrachium nipponense. Next base: position 12,630,211 of record NC_087220.1, on the reverse strand, counting down.
TATCCAACTGATACTACAAATTAACTCTGGAATAAACAATGTATATCATCTGTGACTTTGACTCTATTAATTTAAGGTTTCTCAATAATTTAGTAACGCGGATTATTTTTGTGATCCTTAACAAAGGGAATAAAAAGAATATTCATCCTTTCTATCTGGTCAAACCGAAAATAACTGTAACTGGCTTTTGGTGGCAGAAGATTTATCATTTAACAATCCCTTACATTTTTCCAGAATGTTGTCTAGCTATACGACCCCACAATTCGTAGACATTTGCAACTATCAATAAATAATCATAGAGAGAGAGAGAGAGAGAGAGAGAGAGAGAGAGAGAGAGAGAGAGAGAGAGAGACCCACAAATATAATGACGAGAGAAAAGTGTTTCTGACTACATTGTTAGAAAAATGTCCATTTGCTTACTTTGTGAATATCTAGGATGCTTCTGATGTTGCTAAGAAACACTTTATAAATATTTATCTGTAGCTCTCAGAAAGCAGCCATCAAGATTTTACATGGCGTAAGGTTGTCTGTGGGACGAATACTCAGTCAGGTTAACACTGAATTGTTAATCTGTGTTGATAGATCGATGTCTGGTTGTGGTAGTCCTTGTCCCATGGTAGGATCTTTTGGTCGATTGAATATGTTCTTGGAAGACATTCGGTGATATACCTCTCGAACTATTTTATCTTTTTTTCTGTTGACAGATTCCATGTTAGCGAAAGATTTATTCCGTTGTTTTATATGTGAGCTTCGCATCTTCCTTGCATCACATACTCTACCCTCGGTTGCTTCCTGATGTGGAGGGACAAAGGTTCAAATTATCTTTTCATAGGTTTGAATAATTTACCTGGTGGGATTACAGCAAAGAAACAAGTGGGACTTTCATTGTTTACTCTTTGACAGAGTTTGCGTTATTCAAGAACGAGCAGGAGCTTCGTGGAGTTTTCTTTCTTTTATTCCACCTTTTTCTCCGTCGCAAGAAAACAAATTCTTTTAAGTTTGGAGGAGCGTTGCTTCTCCCAAGTGGTCCGAAAAGCGGAGATTCATGAAAGAATATCTCAAAAGGTCTAAAACCCATTGATTGACCTGATCTTATGTTGTAACTATATTTAGATTAATAGCGCTTATAGGTACTAGTACAAATGTATTTTCCATATTCCTGCGTCAGGCGTTTTTTATCTTAATTTCAAACATAATGTCTAAAACACACTTTTCCAATTCATTGCATCACAATATGGAAGAATTTAAGCAATGCTTACTCTTTATTTTCTGATCTATGGTTCCTGTCTCTGGAAGATCAACAGAAAGGATTTCCATGGGATTCCATTTGCAGGATGGTCGTAAGAAGTGGTTCATTTGAAACGCTATAATTTGACAACGGCAAAATCGGTTTAAGGCAAAATGTGTTTCTGTCTTCCACAACTTCTTTGACATGTTGGATTCACCGTCAATATCTTGTATTTCTTATTCTGTTTACACTCGTCTCAGTACGAGATTTTGTTATGTTGTATTGCACCAAGTACCGTAATTTATAAGAGTATCTTGAATCACTAATTGTAAAGAATAGACACTTGTCCCTGTAGCCTACCAAGAGCCAAAAATTCGATTACCCATAGAGGGATACGAGCACAATAGTATCAAAAAGCTCCGCCCACTCTCTCCCTCCACCCCCACCTACACCACCACCCCCTTCCTTCTTCCTTTCCTCTCCTTTCTTCCTTCACCTGCCCTCTCTCTCTCTCTCTCTCTCTCTCTCTCTCTCTCTCTCTCTCTCTCTCTCTCTCTCTCTCTCTCTCTCTCTTTGAAAGATGCTTCAGTTTAAAGTTATTCTGTATGATTTTTTTTTATATCTAATGATTTACATTATTGTATATTTCTAATGGTCCACTAGGTTGTTACTGCCAGTTGACTGATTTATTTGTGCATTGATCCGCTCATAAAATAAACATTCATGACTTAAAAAAACATGCGTTGGTATAATCACGGCTTTAATTTTAATGGATGTCCTTTAGAAAGGATCAATTTTTATTTTTAACACATAGAGTAACAATAACCAGTTACCTATTCAAACCAGTCTGAAGGCAATTGGCGGCTTTCTCTTTGCTAAAAAAAGTTGAAAAGTTGCTTGGCAAACAAACGCATTTCTGCAATCATGTCGACAGTTATGTTCCGAAGTGGCCATTCCTTCTTCTCCTTCGTAATACAAGTACTATATTGCTGATACCCTCAGTCCAAATGAGGACTGCGAAAAGGTAATCAAACACAAGTATAACAGTCGCTTTACCATGAATCATAGTCTATCGTTCTCCTACTTCACCATACATTCAGATTTCTCTCACTCAAATAACCATTCACAGTACCACTTCCACAGAGAGAGAGAGAGAGAGAGATGAGCGGATCTATGCATAAATAAATCTGTCAACTGGCAGGTAAGAACCGAGTGGATTTGGGGGGGTAAGAGGGGCAGGGGGGGGGGGGGGGGGGGGGGGGGAGGGGGCTGCTACATTTTTCGGTTACGAGTTTTTTGATTTACAGATTCTAATGGGGTTATTGTTTCTTTATGTAATATGTTTGTAATGCGTTAGGTAAATTTTACGTAAATATTACACACACTCATGCAGACAGACACACACACTCAGGTGGATTGAACTTTACTGAACTAGTCTGAAGATTTACCTATTCAAGATGTACCTTTTGACTCACATATAACTTTCCGGAAACATCGTTGAAAGTTTCATCAAAAGCCGGACGAAAGTTAGGTGTTGTTCATAAAGCATCGTATATTTATAACAATGATAAAATGAATGCAATCTCTTTTAGGTAATTTGAAATTCCTTTACTGGAATACTGTATTCCTGACTGGACCAAAGACGGATGGTCTATTGTGTCACTTTTCCATAAGTTGTATTGCAACAGAGAGCTTTCACATTCACAATTAATCCCTGATCCCGTTTACTTCCCGACAGCAACTAGATTCGCTGAGCAGCAGCACCAATAGACAGGAAATGTGGTTCAAAGTTGAACTTCTCAGTTTCAGAGTTCCTTTATTCCTCTCACTGTTGAATTGTGGAACAGCCTCCCAGAGGATGTCCTGTAATTGGAACTTCATATAATTAAGACATGGAAATTTTAATTTCTAATTCCCACTTAATTTAAGTCTTTTGACCTGTAATATAAATGGCGAGCTAATTAGATGTTTCTTTAATGGTTAATATATTTTTTTTTCTTATCGTTACCTGGATATATTCTTCGATCCTTTTATCAAATATGTTAAATCAACACTGTCATGTCATCTATGCAATTTGAACATCTCTTCTTTAGAAATCAATGTTGATCTATCATTATATACAGAACTGATGGACGTTACGTTTGGGAATTAGCAAGTTCTGATTGAGCCACTATGTAACTAATGTTCCCTCAAGGCTTCAGTAATTCAACTAATACTATTATCTTTCAGTTCACTGCATAATCGAAATTATGCATTACAGTGCATATGCCTCTCTTGGGTCTTGTACATAAAGTGGAGTGTGGGGTGGATATGTAAATAGCTGAAGACGCTGAGAAAGTAAGGGAAGGAGTGTAATGCCTAATTCCCAAAGGTAAGGTCCATCAGTTCTGTACACAATGATAGGCCAACGTATGTTGATATGAAGTGAGCAGATATATCCATTATAATATATTTTTCAAATCAGTATTCATCCATGGATTAAAGTGACTTTTCAGAATAATGCAATTATCTAATCGTTATTAAACAGAAACGTTGGAAGTAGTGTGGTTGGTAACACAAGCTATAAATTCAGTCTTTAAGTGTATCTATATTGTTTTTGGTCTATATATTGTATTCTGGATACTTTGTGGAACCTAGACCTTAGATAGCTACACAAATCTTGAAGGAAGGTCATAAAAATTTGAAGCTTGTTACTAAAAGGAAGAGAAAACGAAAGTTTTGAGCACCACTTATTTCAGTGTAACGCCCCTTTCATAACAATAAAAGGAAACAGTCAATGGCGAAAATCATTCCTAGTACACCTGCAGCAACAGATTTTCGTGGCCTACGACTCACGTTATTATCTTTATGAATAATACACACACACACACACACACACACACACACACACACACACATATATATATATATATATATATATATATATATATATATATATATATATATATATATATATATTTATATATGAAGACCAAATTATCAAAGCCACCGAGAGACGATCAAATGACGTCTAGACTGTAGAAAGAGTTTGTTTACAAAACCAGAGGGAGTGAAATCCTCTACTCCTCTTGTTGGATGGCAAAATTATTCAAGAAAGTCAAACACAGAATTGGGAAAATCAGACAGCGTGGTTGGAAAATCAGTGTG
>NC_087220.1:12603336-12620836 GCF_015104395.2 Macrobrachium nipponense | reverse complement strand
TCTGGAATCTCTAGATAAATAGTTATATAAAGAATTCAAAGATTGTTTATATACTTAACTGAACTTAATTTAGCCCGTTTTTAGTTATCGGTAAAAGAAAACTATTGAGATAGTTCTTTGTCTGTCAGTCCTTCCTCAGATCTTGAAAATCACTGAGACTAGAAGGCTACAAATTGGGATGTTGATCATCCACCCTCCAATCATCGAACATAGTAAGTTGCAGCCCTATAGCCTCAGTAGTTTTTAATTTATTTAAGGTTAGAATTAGCCATGCTCGTGCGTCTGGCACTGCTATAGGTGCCACCAGCACATGCCACCACCGCGTCGTTGTTGAGAGTTCCATGGTCCGTTTAAGAGTTTGATACAGCATTATAAAACTGAAAATTATAAAATTGAAAATTTTTTGAACATTGAAACAGAATTCCATGAATAGTGAAGGAGAGGATTTGAAACAAAATGCACCAGAAGATCCAAAGGTCCCAATATTACGTACTTGTTTGTGAATACCCATTAATTATTAAAGCAGGAATAGAAATCAACAAGAGTAACTCAGGTAAAAAGGATGTGGGATCAAAGCTCTTTTTTTTTTTTTTTTTTTTTTTTTTTTTTTTTTTTTTTTTTTTTTTTGTTTTTTTTTTTTTTTTTTTTTTTTTTTTTTTAGGTTAAGTAACGCATCAACCTCTCGTAATTATATTAGTAATAATACTCTGGAAATAGGTTACTATGGTTCAAGTTTTCACAGAGACTTTGAGCGACTGCCCTTTGTATTCCCTAGTTGATATGTTATAATCAAATCCTTGATATCTAAAGGTACATTGCTATTTTTCACGATTGGAAAGACAGTCGTGAGATATGAATAAACGACTCTGGGGCGTTGGAGGCATTGTGATTCAGTCTGTACAGACATCACTTTCCCTTCATAATGAACTACTCAAGTCAGGTCACATGGACTCGCTGCTTCAGAGATCTCTGGAGCCACTGGTAGAGTTATTGTTCAGAAAGACTTGATCATCATGTCTATTCTCTGCAGCAGTTAAGTTAGGAACAGGGGAATTGAAACTATCAATTCACTGACAGCAGTGTGAGCCAAAGTATATCCAGCCTGAGCCCTTGCAATCACTTTCCCATTCACCAGCTACTCGTTATGGATACACATAATTTCTAGTATATTTGCAAGTTCCGATTCCGACACTATTGATCTAATGCTCCCTCAAGGTTTCAGTAAATTCAACTAATACTATCATCTTTGAGGTCACTGTATGATCGAAATTAGGCATTGCCATGTGTATGTTTCTCTTCGGTCCTTGTACACAAAGTGGAGTGTGGGGTGGATATGTAAATAGCTGATGCTGCTAAGAACACAATGGGGAAGGAGAGTAATGCCTCATTCCTAAGGTAAAGTCCTTCAGTTCTGTACATAATGACAGATCAATTTCTGTTGAAATGAAGTAAGATGATGCTTTAGACTTAGAACATATTTGTTATGACGCATCTCTTCTTGTGCTTTTAAAACTTTTTTTTTTATATTCTTCATCACTAACCATTACGCAACAGCTAAAACGTTTATCCTTTGAAAAGTTTTGTGACAGTCAGTAATTCTTTATGGTCAACGTAGTTTTCGACAAAACAGAAAAATCTACTACTTCCTTATTTCATATATTGTATCTACTAAGGACGAATATTAACTTACTACTCCTTTTACAACTTCAGTGTATGATGAGAAAATCAAAAACTTCATTTGAAGATTCATGTCGCACTGCAATGTTAAAACTAAAATATCTTCAATAGACAGAAAATATTTTTGGATGGCAATGTCTTTATGTCCTTAGTGACAAATAATAATGTACTTCGTATGATCTCTTTCTTCCCTTATTTGTTTTGTTTTGGATTATTAATAAAAAAATCATAAGAGACTACTGAAATACTGTCATTAATGGTATGTTCTTTGGACTTTTAATTTCCTTCAGTAAAAACCACTTTTAATAATATATTTAAAAACTTTTTCTTTACGCATTTTTGAGTTAGAATATTCATCTCACTGCATTCTCATATATTGGAACATTATGGGAGTAAAGTATTGATTTGATCCTCGTTTGCTCGTGAACGAATCAGTGCAAAGGTTTTTCTTCCTGCTTGATGCTTTAGTCTTTCCAAGAAAGATTCCTTCCTCTTTTTTCAGGCTCTCAGCATCTATTGAAAATGCTCGTAGATGGGTGTTTACCATACATTAAAGTCACAGCTACAGTATGCGTAGTTCAATATAACTATCTGACTGAGAGTATTATGACCTCTCTTCTTTTCTTCAAGCTGACTTTTTTCCTTTTTCCTCTTCTCGCATTTTTTCTCGAAACATGCTTGCAAATAAAAAAGAAAAAAAATTCTTCTAACGCAATCTTATTAATAGCTTGTACATTTACGGTAACTAGAATTTGCTTTTAAGATTAATTCAGACTTAATGCAGACTTCTTTTTATACTTAATATTTATTGTTTATGAGAAAAACCTACGCAGCGAAAATGTTATGTTTAATCTTTATGATATAGAAACTTGAAGTTAATATCATATAGATCCCAATTTCAACGTCAAATGATTTGGCCTAACTAATGTAATATTTTCCAATCCATCAATATCATTCATTACATTTGGCTTCAGGGAGAACTTTATATAAATGTTTGTACACTGTTTTTTTTTTATATATTCAGTTTGTTGTTGGTATAATTCTAAGTAGTATAAATCAGCATTGGTTTGCAACTTGTTTCAGGACTGTATCCTTTCTGACTAGAATACGTCAACCTCAACAACCCCAGGATTCTGATGAATCGTCCTTCCTACTTCGTTATGGGAAGAAGACCTTTCGAATCTTCGATGTACTCTTAAATCATTAGTGAATGCAAGGAATGAGACAATATTCAATGAGTTGCTAGAAAAGTTAATTGAAGAAAGTGCTGCAATGCATCAGTATGTGGTTGATAACTGAGCAACATGCAAAGAAATGTGAGCAAGTTACTTAAGGATTAACGTATTAGTTTTTGGTAGCGACACAAATAATCGAATCGAATCAGAGAATGGGAAACTGAAGCATCTGTTGTCTTCCTCTTCTTCCTTCAATGGCAGAATCCATTCATCAAATTTGCTTCCACAATGACATATATACTTGACGATGAGCGGCGTTATCAGCAGTTTCTCAGCTAATGCAAAATGTTGGAATATGGTACCGAGAAAGTGACTTAAAAGAACTCTATACGTTCACTGAACATGCAGTTGCAAAGATGATGGAAAATGACAAAATACTCTCGGATTCTGCCCCAAAAGTCAGTTGTTTGCAAAGTGTATTTACTGTAAAGGTCAACAAATCCTGTAACTATAACTGTCATACCACACATAACCTCTTCGAGCCAAAGCTCACTTTGTAAACTCCAGAGTCCAAAAAAGGCTATTTACATCACCAGAAAAATATAAGAATTGTCAAGACACTCTTCAGCGCTTGACAAGATGAGACCCTAACCATCTCTCAACAAATGCGAAACATTAACGCCCATCTCCCTGTTGTAGTGTCGAGGTCGACCGAAGGAATAAAAAAACAATAGGGCGATTTAATTAAACTTCTAAAAAGTAGAAGGCCAGTAGCAGAGTAAAAAAAAATCAGCAAGGATGTAGCCAAATGTGCGACAACAATGAATAAAAAACGCACATCTCATTTTATTGCAATCGAAATAAATATCTCTTCTTACGTGAAGTAATTGCAGCTTGATTCTTTTATATTCTAACCACTGTTTTATTATACCATTATCACAAAAATGTTCTGTACAATTAAGCTCATAAAATAAAAAAAAATTGAGTTTTATTAAAGATTCAAATACCTGTAACAGTCGAGACGCTCTGAATGTACGAAAGACCAAGCGCTGAATATTGCTGTCATGGTAGGCAACAGTACTCTACTCCAAATCAAAAACATACAAATACATCCAGACTTTCCTGTTAAGGTGATGATTTAAAATGAACCATTATGGCATACTGGTATGATGAGACTGGTTAAATAGGCATAGCTTCATCGGTAACATAAACAACAATAAAATAAAATCAATACAATTGAATGGCACTTGGTTAAAATCTCAGTTAAAATCATATACATATATCGACTTCTCAGATGTCTCTTTCTTTTTTTTGCGATGATGGATGAGAGTTTAATTAGAATATAATTGCATAAAAGCCGAGGATTTCATATTTTCTCATCTCAGTTTCCTTGGTTAATCGAAGGGGAAGGTTTGATATTAAAAGAAAAGAATTCCGATTAAAATTTCAATTTCATATCTCTTCTTTTCCAGCGGCAGATTAGGCAAAATCTCAATATTGAAGTCACGCTTGTTCTCTTGACCTCTTTTTATCGAAATGAAGTGGAGCATCCAACAGGAAAAGTTTCATATTAATTGCATATTGGAATGAAGCTCTCTCTCTCTCTCTCTCTCTCTCTCTCTCTCTCTCTCTCTCTCTCTCTCTCCGTCCTGAGTACCAAGGGAGTGCTATTGGTCTAAAGTGGTCGCTGTTAATGCACTATTCTTCTATTGCTTAACGTGAATGATGGAGAAACACAATTTTGATACGTACATATAGTTCTTTATTAGATCCATGACGTTAACATCAATATGGTTATATTGTTAGGCGATTATACACGTAGACTTGACGTATGTAGCGTAACTTGAAGTGATGTGATGTGATGTGATGTGGTTCAATTACTATGGATAAATGGAAAAGAAATCAACGTATGAATAATATGCTAATTTATACAAAATTATTAAGTTAAACAACTAAGACTGATAGAAACAATATGCAAAGCTTAATTAAGTAAATTATGCATGTATAACGGCTAATTACCAAAAGCTAATACACAAAGTCAATATAATTAAGGCTCATATAAAGACATACGTTATATACAATGTAGGCTTACAAATGGGAAAAGATGAATCCGCTATTCTAAAACAATATAATAGGCGTTTACTTACAATTGTGTTCCTATAACAAACGGTCCAAATATTCCTCAGTAAATACCAACTTTCGTTATATCCGTTCTGTATGAAATCTCTTTTTAAACTGATAACTTTCCTCATTTGTTTACAGGAAGACACTATCGAATACCAAAAAGTACACGTGACCGATAACTATGCATAAATTAGCTAAAACAACCCAACACCAAGTAAACAATTATTATGGCCGAGCGTAGACTCGAACCAGCAAACTACCACACAGCAAACCTTAACATTAACCATCGCGATAACAAGACAACACGAACATTATTTACAGTTAATCGTTGGGCATCAACAGTCGCTGGTAAAATGCAATCAATCTCGTCGGTAGTATGTTTACCATATGGCATTTTTACGTATTTTCTATAAATAAAAAAGTTAACACGAGAGTTTGGAAATTCCTGATTGAGAGGAAAATCTGTTAATTACTCATTTGCAATTTCCATAAGAATGACTATTATGATGCTAAGAGCAACATATATGCATAACAATATGCTATCAACATAACATGTAATGCATTGATAAGAATTTGGATATATTTATGTTTGAGGATTATGAAAGACCTGGGTATAAGATGGAATTATTATTATACTTTTTTTTAAGGAATGACATATGAGACTGTTGTCATGGCAGTTTATTTTAGGGCTTGCAATAGAAACATGGAAATCTTGAATCATAATTTGCATTCAGTGCTGATGTTTGATGTATTCATAAGTTTATTAAAAATGCTGTCGACACAGTGTGGGTTTTCAAATCATTAGGCTGAAAGGTTATTTAAGTCTTACTTAAGTTGAGTAATTTTTTTTCAATATTTCACGAGTTACGTACTCAATTAGGTTCATCACTGAATATTTAAGAATAAGACACGGATGGGTTCGGTAAGCTTGTAACACAATACTAAGAATGGATAAATGAAAATTTATTAACGAAATAATTATTATATTAACACAAAAGGTAAGTAAAAATAAACATTGCTCCCTTAGCAGAACAATGCTATAAATCACACCCATAAATAAAGAAAATAAAACTCATTCAAAATATTATTAAAAATATACAGAAAATACTCAAAATAAATAGGCAGCTCCTTCGACCCTCCTCCCAGCAAGAGACCAGAGTGAGACTAACTTAAAGCCAGGGAAAAGGTCCGAAGGAGACAAACAATGCAGAATATAACAAGTGATTCCGTATTCATATGGTAGTTATACAGTTACTAAACAAGACAATAATTAAATGGTTCAGCAATATGTACAAATTTAACAATATGTGTCACACCTCCCCACAATAGGCCGAGCCCAACGGAGTGGCTCGGACGAGTGAGGAGTTCAAGGTACTTTGGTTCCGGCTCTTTACAGAGCATCCGCGATAACATAGTCACTTCCTTTAAGGTGGAGAATTTTCAATTGGAACTTCTGTAGATACAGAGCCCAACGGAGTAGTCTCTAGTTGTGTGACTTCATCTTCTCCCGGAAAGTCAACGGATTGTGATCAGTGTAGGTTACTATCTCAGAAGCTCCCAGTAGATAGCACTCAAACTTCTGCAGTGTAAGCACTAAACTCAGTACCTCCTTTTCAATAGTGCTATAAGACATTTGATGGGACAGGAACTTAGTAGACGTGTTGCACACTGGATGCAGAAAACCATCTCCCGCTGATTTTTGCAGCAACACTCCACCAGCCCCTGTATCACACGCATCTACTTTGAGACAAAAAGATTTATTAAAATCAGGAGTACATAGGACAGGGTTGCTACAGAGTAATAATTTGAGTTGATTAAATGCTTCTTGACATTCTTGAGTCCATATGAACTTGACCTTGGAGCTAGTTAGGCTAGTTAAGGGTGATGCTACAGATGCAAAGTTCTTGCAAAACTTCCTATAGAATTATGTCATACCCAAAAAACGCTGTAGTGATTCTTTAGAAGTGGGGGCAGGATACTCAAGTACAGCATCAATGTTAGGAGTCTTAGGACGAACATGCCCACTACCTACAATATGGCCTACTATGAGATTCAGGGTGTCTGTAACGCGGTTTTTTGGACTTTGCTCCTTGTCAAAGCATCGGATGTAGCTGAAAGTTGACATATGCATATTTTACAACCACACACAAATTTTGTCAGCATTATAAATAACCTAAACCCGATAGTTTTAATTTTTATAGAGTAAAAATGATCTAGCCAACGCCATGGCCAATGATTACGAGCCAAGAGTCGAAAAATATTCATTACGTAAGCAAGGTAAAACACCTTTTCACGAAATGTTGCCCCGCCCATCCACCAGACAGAAACTCCATCGGCTCTGAAAACCAAAGACTTTATGAATGGCGGAACGATACATAGATGTGGGTGGGGTATCAGTGCTAGCGTAGTAATACTATTGTAGCAGTAGTGCCACAAGCAGTATAGCAGTAATATATATGAATTAAACGTTTAGGCCAACTGCTGGGATCCTCGAGGATCATTTAGCACTTCTAACAACTACTCGAGAAATTAGCTTTTATAGCCAGAAGCTAAATTTTCTAATCCAACAATGCCCATGGTAGCCTTCAGTGTTATCCTGAATTATAACGAGGCGAAAGTGGGTGGAGCCTCATGAAGTCATCATTCTGACGATAATTATTGGTGAAGGTTTAAAGCCAATATACGGTACCGGCTATTTTTTTTTTCAGTAAATAGGTAGATAGCCAATAAATAAAAATTGCTTGACATTGGATATAGCAGTTATCAAATCAAGCTTGTCTACTATGTTTTTGAAAATTACCAACTATTCCCTACATCTTGTCAATCTGATTGTGACCTATAAAGTAGACTGTAATTTCTTATGAAACCTATTTTGGGAGTTAGACCAATAATCGAAGTGTTTTTGTATTTATTAACATTTTGTTGGTTTGTCCATTATGACAATTATCAGAGGAGAGGTTCCAGAGTTCATAAAGGTGTACTGCTTTGCTTGTATTTAAATTTGTATGTCATTGTTGCCAGAGGTTTAGCCTTCGTTACGTATAGCCAATCATCCATCGAGAAAGAGGGAAGAAATGCTGTCATAAGTTATGTAACGAGTGCGTTCGAAACCTTTTCTCTGAGTAAGTTGGCCAGTCTCCAAAAAGTCACTTTTACATTATAAGTACCAAATTTATTCAACCTACGTAATGCAGAATACAGTCAAAATTTATGTGTAGATATAATATGTATTCTGAATAAGCGTTATATTTATGAAATGCATAGATAAAAAGTTATTGCGAAATAACCGTGTTACAGAGGACCTGAATCTCATAGTAGGTAGGAAATAGTAGCATGGCAAAATTCAGTCTTCTTTAGTTAATTGTTAAATTAGCTTCCTCAAGTCTTTGGAATAACAATTCTAGTCTACGGATATATTCCTCAAAAGTTTCACTGATTACGAGGATGTCATCCAAATAACAAGATCTGAAACGTGGACAGAGCATTGGTAAGACCAAAAGCCATTACTTCATATTGAAAAAGGCCAAATGGAGTTATGAAGGCTGAAACGACTTTAGCTCTTTCTGTTAGGCCTACCTGATAATACCCTTTTAAAAGGTCCACTTTAGTCATGTACCTGGCTTGTCCAACAGAATCTATGATGTCATCTATTCTTGGTAATGGATATGAATCTTTAATAGTTACCATATTCAGCTTGTGGTAATCTGTGCAAAACCTTAAGTTACCATTCTCCTTTGGTACTAGAAGACAAGGTGAAGCCCATGGAGATTTACTTGGAACTGCTGGGCCATGTTTGATTAAATATTCCACTTCCCTCTTCATCTGTGCTTTTCGATCAGGACTCAGACGATATGGAGGTTGGCAAATGGGCATCGTACCTGGATCAAGTTCAATATCATGCAGGAGCACAGTACTTTTCCTGGGAAAGTCACAAAAAGAAACATTATTAATAAGAGTCTGTAGCCTTTGAGAATGTTCACTAGGTAAATGGGACAACTTCACTTCCAGGTTTTGTAAAACTTCCGAATTGAATTCTGGGCTCCAAGAAGGTATGAGGTCATCAATTGAGTTCGCAGTTGCAGAGGTATTCTCTAATTCAGAATCTATATTAATCATATTAACAACCAAGTCTCTAGAACAAGGTCCAGGTTCCCAAAAGCAATATTTTTTAAAAAGATTTAGATGAACTATTTGAGTGGATTTTCTATGGTCAGGAGTCTCAATTACATATGTATTATTGTTGACATTTTTCAGTACCTTATATGGTCCAAAGAATTTTGACTTTAGGGGAGAACTATATCAGGAAAATAAGCCAAAACCAAATCGCCTGGGAGTAATTTTCTAACTTTACTAGATCTATCAAAATTAGTTTTCATTTCAAACTCTCTAGCTTCGAGATTTTCTTTAGCTAATTTCCTAACATCAAAGAATTTTCTGGAGCTTTGACATATATTGTTTAACAGACTGAATTTGACACGAAGAGGGTGCACTCAACCACTCATCTTTAATTACATTAAGAGGTCCTCTAACTGACCTTCCAAATAACATTTTCAAAGGGGAAAATCCGAGAGAGACTTGTGGGGCTTCTCTTATGGCAAATAATAGAAAATCCACCCCTTCATCCCATTGTGCATTATTCTCGAGACAGTATTTTTTTCAACACACTTTTAAATGTCTGATGCCAGCGTTCTAAGACACCCTGGGACTCCGGGTAGTAGGCAGAGGATAATATTTGTTCAATTTCCAGTTCCTTCAGAACTTTACTGAATAAGTCACTTGTAAAGTTAGAACCACGGTCACAGTGTAACTCTCTGGGGACTCCATAGGTGGTGAAAACTTTAAGCAAAGCATTAGCTATAGTTTTAGCCAAAATATTACGCAAAGGAATTGCTATGGGATAAAGTGTAGTAGGACACATAATGGTGAGCAAATATTGGTGACCCTTTTTAGTTTTTGGCAGAGGTCCTACACAATCTGTAATTACCCTATGAAAAGGATCATCAGGAACTACAATAGGTTGAAGAGGATATTTGGGTATACTTTGGTTAGGCTTTCCTGAAATCTGACAAATGTGGCAAGTGCGGATAAAGTCTGCTATATCCTTTTTCATGTTAGGCCAATAGAAATGGTTAAGAATCTTGTGATAAGTTTTGTGAATCCCTAAGTGTCCACCATTCCCATCATGAGCAACCTACAAAACAAGTTTTCTTACAGAGGATGGTAAAACGATCTGGTGCTTTTCACCCCAAGTGTCAAGCTTAGATAACTTAGCAGAGCGATAAAATCTCATGAGCACACCAGATTCATAATAAAAACTAGGTGATTTATCAATTTCACTTTTAGAGTGACTGACTGTGAAAATTACCTAGGGTATCATCCTGTTTTTGAGCTTTGATAAGCTCAGCTTTGCTCATAATATTTTCCACCGTATTTTCTACTACTTCAGAGTATTCTAGGTCTTTTGATTTCTGTGATCGAATAATTACACAAGCTACATCATTACTAAAATCATTTCCCTCACTAGGCTGATCGGTTACCACCAAATTTGGAACAACTAAATTACCTGCCAGATCATTGCCCAACAAGAAGGATACTCCTTCCACAGGAAAATCGTTATCTACCACACCTACCGACACTACCTTTTTTCAAAGGACAATCAATAAAAATGTCTGCAAGGGGGGCACGAGAAGTTAGAGTTAAATCCCTCAAGAGTACAAAGTCACCATTTAAAGCCTTATTGATATCTGGGATGGCTTTCCTTAAAATCAAACTTTGTGATGCCCCTGTGTCACGTAACATCTTTATCTTATGCTCAGCACCATCGGATGTTAAAGATCCAATACCATCTATTTTGAAACCTTCAAACAAATCCACAGCTTCATGTGTTACCACATGCAAAGACTGTTTTTCCTTATGCAGTGGATTAATTTTAAAACTCCTATCCTTAAAATTCCTATTTAACTCCGAAACCTTACAATTTGGTGCTTTACAGTTTTAATAGAATGACCTGGTTTCTTACAATATTTGCAAAGCAGTGACTCCCTAGATTCCTCAGTGCTAACACCCAGAGTACTGCCTGGAACTTTTTTTACAATATGATCTAATCTCTTGCTAGTTTTATGTACAAGGGAGTAGGTGTCTGCTAAAGTCATTTTCTTGTCTGTCACAAAGGTACAACATTGTATGTGAAGGAAGCTTTCTAACAAATTCCTCAAACACTATTAGATTTTCTAACTGTTCAAAGGTAGTTATAGCTGAAGCTTCTAACCACTTCCTAAAATCTCTTAATTTTTCTGAAGGAAACTCTAGGTATGTCTGAGTACTAGTTTTAACTTTATTGCGAAAAACTTGCCAATAACCCTCCACAGAAATGGAAAAAGCATCTATGACAGCTTTTTTTTTATAACTTCATAATCATTTGTCTCTTTGATATGTCGACAAACTTGAGCCGCTTTACGAGAAAGTTTAGGCCTAAGTAGCCAAATCCATTGTTCTTTCGGCCAATTCAAATGAGAAGCAGTTTCTTCAAAAGCTTTAAAATAGTCTTCAGGGTCATAATCAGTGAAGTCTGGTACCAGTTTCATATTCTTGGATAAGTCAAACTTCTTTTGAGATTCTAGCAAATCAATTTCTTGCCGTTTATCGAGCCGGGAAAGTTCAGATTTTTCCCTTTCTGCTTTCACTAGCAATTCAATAGTCTCCCTTTCTACTTTTACAGCTAATTCAGCCTGAAATGCAAATCTCTCTTTCTCTCTTTCTGCTTCTAATCTAATCCTCTCTTTCTCTCTTTCTACTTCTAATCTAATCCTCGCTTTCTCTCTTTCTGCTTCTAATCTAATCCTCTCTTTTCTCTTTCTGCTTCTAATCTAATCCTCGCTTTCTCTCTTTCTGCTTCTAATCTAATCCTCTCTTTCTCTCTTTCTGCTTCTAATCTAATCCTCGCTTTCTCTCTTCTTTTGCTTCTAATTTCTAATCCACTCCTTTCTCTCTTCTGCTTCTAATTCTAATCCTCGCTTTCTCTCTTTCTGCGTCTAATATAATCCTCTCTTTCTCTCCTTTCTGCCTTCTAATCTAATCCTCTCTTTCTCCTCGTTTCTGCTTCTAAATCTAATCCTCGCTTTCTCTCTTTCTCTTCTACTCTCCATCCTTGCTTTCTCTTTCTGTTCTAATCTAACCCGTCTCTTTCTCTCTTTCTGCTTCTAATCTAACTCTACTGCTTCTATCTAATAATCCTCTCTTTCTGCTTCTAATCTAATCCTCGCTTTTCCTCTCTTTCTTGCTTTCTAAATCTATCCTCTCTTATCTCTCTTCTGCTATCTAATCTTAATCTCGCTTTCTCTCTTTCTGCTTCTAATCTAATCCTCTCTTTCTCTCTTTCTGCTTCTAATCTAATCCTCTCTTTCTCTCTTTCTGCTTCTAATCTAATCCTCGCTTTCTCTCTTTCTGCTTCTAACTCTTAATCCTCTCTTTCTGCTCTTTCTGCTTCTATCCTAATCCTCGCTTTCTCTCTTTCCTGCCTTCTATCTAATCCTGCTTTCTCTCTTTCTGCTTCTATCTAAATCTCTCTTTCCTCTCTTTCTGCTATCTAATCTATCCTCTCTTTCCTCTTTCTGCTTCTATCTAATCTGCTCTTTCTCTCTTTCTGCTTCTAATCTAACCCTCTCTTTCTCTCTTTCTGCTTCTAATCTAATCCTCTCTTTCTCTCTTTCTGCTTCTAATCTAATCCTCTCTTTCTGCTTCTAATCTAATCCTCTCTTTCTGCTTCTAATCTAATCCTCTCTTTCTGCTTCTAATCTAATCCTTTATTTTTAAATTTCAAACTCTAGTTTTATTCTTTATTCGAGTCTTTCTTGGTTAGTCAAAGTATCCTTGTCTTCAACTATCCAGAGTTTAGCTTCAGCTCCTACCTCTTTAGCCTTTAAGTAATGTTAAAGAATTAAATTTTGAATTTCAGACTTTTTCATGTTACTTCTAACAGGAAGTTGCGAACGTAAACCTAACGCCAAAAGATCCTTCTTCTTTGCATATTGAATTGTGGAGAGTTCAGCAGAAGGATTACCAGCAAATTTATCCACATCAAAACTAGCCATTGTGAAATTGAAACAATGAAAACTTCTTTCAGTAAACTATCTGAATTCCTGTTTCACAAATCAACGCAAGGTAACTCACAATTACGTCTATAAGCACTTTGTTCACTTCATAAAAGTTCACAGTATTTCAAATGAATGAACAAAAATTAACAATGCGGTTTTAAAAGGCTAAGTGTACGGGGAAATTTCCCGATTCTAGTCAAATAGAGTGGAGAAGGAATAACCTTGCCTGGTCCAAACAATAGTTATTACTCTAAGCGACTAAAATCGACAGCTAAAGCATTTCGTGCGTCAGGCAAAGAGAAAAAAGTTTATATTGTACCCCACATGCAATACAATAAAAATGGGTTTTGAGTCAATAGGAGTAACTACACGAATTCTCAGCTGTGATAATTGAAGTTTATAACTGATTAAAGAGCTTACGAGTTTTGCTCTCGGGGCGAGTCTCGGTGGGGAGAGGAGAAACAAGCGAACAATACTGGGAATAAACGAGTCAACAGGCACTGCACTATAACATAAACCGACACTATATTTCAAAAGCAGGCTCGCAACACTTCATAAAATACAATATCGAAAATAACAGGTATTCAGATGGCTCACAATGTACAATATTCTGAATGAGAACAAACAACACTGACAAATTGCTCATTAAAAGGAAGAATGTATCCCGGACAGGCCACCAAATTATGTTACATACTCAATTAGGTTCATCACTGAATATTTAAGAATAAGACACGGATGGGTTCTGTAAGCTTGTAACACAATACTAAGAATGGATAAATGAAAATTTATTAACGAAATAATTATTATATTAACACAAAAGGTAAGTAAAAATAAACATTGCTCCCTTAGCAGAACAATGCTATAAATCACACCCATAAATAAAGAAAATAAAACTCATTCAAAATATTATTAAAAATATACAGAAAATACTCTAAAAATAAATAGGCAGCTCCTTCGACCCTCCTCCCAGCAAGAGACCAGAGTGAGACTAACTTAAAGCCAGGGAAAAGGTCCGAAGGAGACAAACAATGCAGAATATAACAAGTGATTCCGTATTCATATGGTAGTTATACAGTTAACTAAACAAGACAATAATTAAATGGTTCAGCAATATGTACAAATTTAACAATATACGTCAGACACGACAAGCAAAAACGATAAGAAATACAGGACATTAACGTTGAATTTAACATGTTAAAGAAGTTGTGTAAGACAGAAATACTTTTTGGCTTAAACCGATTTTGCCGTAGTCAAATTTTAGCAAGAGAAATGAACCACTCCTTATGACCATCTTGCAAATGGAATCCCATGGAAATCCTTTCTGCTGATCTTCCAGATACAGGAACTATAGAAAAAAAATGAAGACTAAACAAAACTTAAAATCTTCCATTCAGTGATGTAATTAATTGGAAAAGTGTGTTTTAGATATTATGCTTAAAATTAAAATTGAAAATTCCTGACATAGGTACATGGAAAATATAACCTATGAGTGCTATTAATCGAAAAATAGTTACAACACAAACTCAGGCCAAGTACCTCAACTTCAGACCTTTGAGATATTTGGCCAATGCCCTCTCGAAGCTGGGAGGAACCACTAGTGGTATCTTTCAGAATCTCCGTTGTTCGGACTTCTTGGAAGAAGCAACACTTCTCCAGAAATAAAAGAATTTGTTTTCCTTCAACGGAGAAAAAGTAGGGATGAAAACAAGAAAACTCTTCCTTGAATAACGCAAACTCTGTTAATGAATAAACAATGAAACTCCCAAGTTGTTTCTTTGTTGTAATCCTACCAGGTAAAATATAAAATATTCATTCCTAGAAAAAGCTAGTTTGGAACTTTGTCCATCTACATTAGGAAGCAACCAGGGGTAGAGTAGTGTGATACAAGGAGAACGCAAAACTGATATATAAGACAATTAAATAAAGCTTTCACTAACATGGGATATGTCAAAAGAAAAGAAAGATAATTCGAGAGGTATATCACCGAATGTCTTCCAAGAACATATTTAAGTGACCAAAAGATCCTACACTGGACAGGACTGCCACAACCAAACATCGATCTATCAAGAGGGATTAACAATTCAGGGTCACCCTGATTAAAGTATTGGTCCCACAAACAACTTTACGACATATAAAATAATTCACACGTAAGCAAATACACATATTTCTAATTATGTAGTTAGAATTAGTCAAAATTACCTTGTTTCTCTCCTCTCTCTCCTCATTATTGTCATGGGTCTCTCTCTCTCTCTCTCTCTCTCTCTCTCTCTCTCTCTCTCTCTCTCTCTCTCTCTCTCTCTCTCTCTTAATGATTATTTATTGATAGTTGGAAATGTCTTTGAATTGTGGGTCCTATAGCTAGATAACATTTTGTTAAATGACAAACCCTCAGCCACCAGAAGCCAGTTACAATTATATTCGGTTTGACCAGATGGAAAGGCTGAATATCTTTCTGTTCCCTTTGTTAAGGATCGCAGAAATATTCCTCATTACTAAATTATTGTGAAACACTAAATTAATATAATCAAAGTCAAAGATGATATACATTTTTTATTCCACAGTAATTTAGTATTATTGGATATTCTTGCAATCCTAAATTAAAGCTGTCATCAACTATGTTAGAAAACACGATCAAAGTAAAGAAAAAAGACATAAATGACTAATAAATAGGTAACTGGTAGTCCCTGGAAGTGACCCCTTTCGCGAGTTATTCACACTTTGGATACACATCCAAATGCTAGAATATGAAGTAGTTCTAATGCCCATACCATAATTCGAACCCTTATCCAGAGTATCAGAGTGAGGTCACGTTGCCGACCCGACCTCGTTCAAATCGAGGGTGTTGCAGTGGCGAGCGTATCCAAAATGCCTGAAGGTATGGGGAGGTTAACAGGACGTTGTGGTTATTATATCATCCCCCCCACCAGCACCACCGAAAAAAATTAAGGAGCAATGCAACTAATGAATAAAAGGTTGTTAAAGCAAGAGCAACGTTGGTTGAGACCTGGAAGAGGAGTTTGGATCAAGTATTTTTTTTTTTTTTAGGCATGTGAGAAGTTTACAAGCAAAGGGAAAAATTGCGCGAGTACCACAAACATGCTTATGTTAAAACCTATCACAGAATAATTTGCAGAGGTTTTGAGATTGATTACTTAATGTGAGATCGAAGAAAGCACGGACTGTCAAAAGGTTACCGTCTATCTAGGCAAAACACTGTAAACGTTGAGTAGACAATAAACATATGGTGAACTCAGACCTGACGAGAGCTCTTTGTCATCGGTAGGTAGACTTCACACTTACTACTGAATACTCAAAGAATGTTGACATAAGAAAGTGAATATGCTATTGCTTAAATTTTACTCTCTTCACAGTGAGGTTCTGAAATAAGTGAATTATAACAATGTCACATATATGGCTGACCATATTATTTAAGCAAATATAATGACACCTTTGTAGAATAAGGAAATCTGTATAATGTGAATTGACTACTCTGGGTAATGAATGAAATAGTGTAGTCCTATATTATTTTGGGCAGAATGTCTAGTTGCCGCAAAGGTTTCCCAAAAGTATGGAATTTTCTACTTACAAAATTAAATCTTTTGCCATGACAGTGTGTATGGGAAGCGGTCATGATCTCAATTGCAAATTGATACTGTAGCTTGCACCAAAGTCACAAGAATCCTGTAAGGTGGTAGGGTGGTTGGGATGTGAGATTACTTGTCATTTTATGGGCATTGACACTAAGTGTAATTTGACTTGGATTTACCACCTATGGGTGGTTAGAAAGAGTAAGTCCTTCAGTGAGAAATTAAAGTAATCAACAATTAATTGGGGTGAAAGGTAAACATTGGGTTTCCACTTAATATGTATAATTTACTAAAAGGGAGCAGAAGAAACATACAGGAGCTACCAAGAGACTCCGTGGCACTCTCAGTTACTGTACTCAAAGAGAACGTACCACAATACTGCAGCTATGAACAACAAAGCCACATTGGTTAAATCATAAAATAAAAGGGGAACAGGATGCCTGGAAAGGACTGGTGCAAGGGGAAAATGAAGAACACTCTTCACACTGGATTCTGGGAAAGCTTGGCCGGATATGGCATTAGCAATGACAACAAAGTGGCACCATTGATCTACTGATGGAGCACAACAGGCACTTACACTAGGATCTGTAATGCAGGGATCGTTGTAACACATGAGGGAATTACAAGTGAGATCAACTTTCGACAAACCCCTGACAAAACTAAAATCCTTCGTCAAGTAAATAAACACAAAGCCCTTATGAAGTTTAGCACTGAAGTTACATATTACTCTGCGTTAACTGGTGTTCCAATATTTACATAAATAATTAACAGCAAAGTTTACCAGAGGACAGAGTACAGAATTCTCTGAGGGAGATTGGAAAGGTAGGGGTTTGGAGAACAGTGG
>NC_087220.1:12583336-12598336 GCF_015104395.2 Macrobrachium nipponense | reverse complement strand
ATATATATATATCTATATATATATATATCTCATCTATATATATATATATATCTATATATATATATATATATATATATATATATATATATATATATATATCTACTATATATAACTTGATCACGAAGTATATAAAACGTGATGCTATGTATAAATAAAGGTTTTTTGCCACGAAGGAAAAAAATGAAAAAGCGAGATAGCCAAGTACTTTCGGTCCTGTTACCCAAAGTACTTGGCTATCTCGCTTTTTCATTTTTTTTCCGTCGTGGCAAAAACCTTTATTTATATATATATATATATATATATATATATATATATATATATATATATATATATATATATATATATGCTTAAAAAATCACAGTAGATGCACCGTGACTTCATTAAATATTTTTCCTGTGTATTCGCTTATATGTGTATATATATATATAGTATAGTAATATATACTATATATATATATATATATATATATATAATATATATATCATATCTATATATATATATATATATATAGGATATATAATAATATATATATATATGATATATATATATATATTATATATATATATCTAATATATATATATTCATATATAATTATATAGTAATTAATATATATATTACATATATATATATGAATATATATATATTATAATATATAATATATTGAATATAATAATAATATATATAATATTATAATATATATATTATCTTATTAATATATATATGTGTGTTGTGTGTGTGTGTGTGCGTGTGTGTGTGTGTGTCTTTGACCTGTCTTTACCTCCTTGCAATTTTGAATATAAAAGTTACTTTTACATTACATTGAAGACAAGAGACGAGTTCACGAATCTCATGGTTTGTTCCCCATCCCCCCCAAAAAAAAATAGAACGAAAAATCAGAAAATCATAAAACTTTCCGACATATAAAACAGAAATTTCCCAAGTATGAATCAATTGCGTGACATTCAAGTTTCCACTCCCAACTGAACTCTCTCTCTCTCTCTCTCGTCCTCTCTCTCTCCGCTCTCTCTCTCTCCTCATCTCTCTCTCTCTCTCTCTCACTCTCTTTCACGCACGTGAAAGTGAAATAAAATATTTTTTTCCTTCCTTTTAAGTCCATGCATCCCGAGGTTATTTTTGCATGTTTTGATGGATTTTTTTTTTTCAAATCAATGCATAGGTATATTCATTAGAATAAAAATAATATATAAATGTTTTTGTAATCCAAGTAACAAAAATCATATGCTGAAACTAGTTTGCTTTAGAGGTTATTTAGTGTAATACGTATTAATAAAACCTGGCTGTAACTACCATTACAAGCACCCTAAAATGACGTGATATTTCAAAATATTAATTTGTTCAGGAACAATTTTCGTAGAATTTTGCTCTGTTAGTGTGAGTGCAAGTGATACTACGAACGTGATATGTTCTAGACATCAAGGTATGCAAGTATGACAATTCTGCCAGATTTTAATAAATGGCAGTACCTGGCATTATTTGGAAAATGCAGGGATTAAAGAAAGTTCCGAATAGACAACTGGTCAATAGTGATGTATCTTTTTTCGTAATTATTTAAATTATTTATTTCAGCAGTGTCTGGAAAAAATTTTATCTCATTATTTTAACTGTAAGATTAATCCTATTTTCAATAGCCTTTTTTAATAAATATTTGTCAAATTTACCGGCCTTTTGTTTATTGGTAGTTATGGTGAATTACCAATTTGCTAAGTTTACTGTAACAAATAATCACATAGGTAAGCCAGATACTAGCGTATTTAGATTAAAATTGCGTCAGTTTTAATCTTTATTTTGATTGAGAAATTATTGGATCTGCAAAGTATTTCTCAGTGTTTATTCTTCCTAATGCACAAAACAAATTGAAGGTTACTGCCTCTCAGATCTAATCCGTCAGACATAAAGTAATGGTATAGAGTAAAATTTATGTGTATAATTTCCTTTCCCCTCCATATATACTTTCTCTTCCATAGAATATTAGATACGATCAGAGAAACCTCATCTTTGCATAAAAAAGCTTGTACCAATTCCTTGAAATCACGTCAAATTTTGGCTGTTCGTTGGGTCTTTTGTTTACAGAGGAGAGAATCCAATTGATACAACGGAACTTCGTATGTAGATTTCGAAGTTTACAATGCATCTCTCTGTCTCTGTCTCTCTCTCTCTCTCTCTCTCTCTCTCTCTCTCTCTCTCTCTCTCTCTCTCTCTCTCTCTCGTTTTGCACCAGGCTTTGTAAAATTCTGTAAAATTCGCATTGTAAGCAAAAAAGTTGTCATCCGTATTTTTTCAAAGAACCGGTTTTTTTTTTTTCAGTAAGATATAATGACGCAATATTAATTTTTTTCTGGCACTTTCTCCGTTTTTATCATTCAGTTTATTTAAAAACAGAAATTTTAGACATTTACTCAACATGCTGGACCTTTTGGAATATAGAACATGTGACACAGCCCAATTAAATACTGAAAATTTATGAACCGATATTGTCCAGAGCGGTGGTTCTTAACCTTTTTACTACCACGCCCCCTCTAAGAGCTGCTCTTTTCTTCCACGCCCCCTTTTATCTATAGACAAATTTCACTCCCAGACTGAAATAAAACAAATGGGGGGGTGGTCCATTTACTAAGCATAAATTACATTAGTGAGGTATTTCACACCACTCTTTTAATGCTACCAGATCTTGGAATACAGTGCATGTTGCTGCTCCCGAGATCACTTAAGCATATTGCAGAACCACAAATATTCCTCAGAAATCATCAGCTGCAATTCATACATGATTCTCATTATTTGGACGACCTATAAGATACAGCAGACACTGAACAGAGGCGTCGTAAACTACGAGCAACTGGTAACATGATTGGAAGTTGGTTTGCCTTCTGTCACCGAGACACGAAACTGCTGCTGTTCTGCTACAATATATGTATATGGCTGTTCCCTTTGGACGAACTATACCCGAGAGACCATGAGCAGTATCACAGTTGCTCACAATGATATTCTGAGACCCCTCACAAACACTCCTCGCTACCGCTCCGCCACGCAGATGTTCATAGTAAACAGGCGGGATAAATAATTAAAAAATCATGCTTAGGCGAACAATGTCCAGTCTGATCACATGACTGAGAAAGGAAGTGACTTCTGCAGAATTTGTCTATTATAATTTTTCTACAAATATTGTTATTATTAATATTCTTTCTTTTTATTACTGTGATTCAAACCATTTTAGAGTTTTGTCATTTTAAATTTTCATATCTAGTCTTTAGGACACGACTTCTGTAACGGCCTAAGGTCTCTAGCTGAAAATTAATTGTATGCATTTTTTTTTTTTATAATTTTAAATCTCTTTACTACTATTCTCAATATTATTATTGTGATTACCATTATTATGAATACCGTTTCTTATATTATTTCAGCAACTGTGTGGATACTGCCGATTTATCATTTTTTATCGCGTAATCTCATTTATCTAGATGGTGTATGTTATTGTCTCTACTCTGTATAATCCATGTGTATGGATTATACTGAGTTGAAATAAAATATATTGTTATTTTCATAAAAAAAAATAATAATAAAATGAGTGCACCATTTTCTCTCGACTTGATTCCGTCGTGTCCCGAATATTAAATCAGGAATAAGAAGAAGGCAGGCGGCAGAAACGACGGTTCTTCCTCCGATTAATATATTTTGTAGGCGTCTTTGAATTGGCGGTTAGGCAGAATCGTGAGAATTGCTTCTGCATTTCGTAATGCAATGTAATTTGTATTGAGACTTTAACAATAATGGTAAATTAAGTAAAACTTTCACTGAGAAAATGCCCAACTGGTTGCACAGATGGCGTCCCTCGAATGAGAAAAGCTCACTTCCCTTCCTGAGCGTTTTTTTTTTTTTTCTTTAAGTTTTTATTCAATAAATTATTTACAAAACATTACAATAAATCCAGAACTACATATATTTCCATCTAAAATACATTGCATTTAATGTTACAAAAATTCTTTGTGAAATATTTTAACAATTTCTCTTTCAAAATAGCCTTGATATCTCTCTGGTTTTTTATAATCGAAGCTTTTATTCTATTTATAATCAAACGTTCAGGCACATTCTTGTCTTTGAACAACCATATATTTACAATATAACTTGACAAAATTAAAGTTGCAGTGTTCCTTTGTTTCCTCGATGACTCTGGGAAATCAAAATACATAATTCTAATGAAATTGCAGTGAATAAAATTACAAAATAGCTTCAAAACTCCTTTTAACCATATTATTACATTTGCAATTCTCTTGCAGAAATATACCATATGAATATTTGATTCCTCAGCATTACAAAACTGGCAATGAGAATCTTGAATTATTTTCATTTCTTTTAACCTTTTTTTATTGGGTAATATTTCGTGAATATATTTATATATTATTTCCCTATCAGCAGCAGAAAGAAATTTCATGTTGATGTTTTCCCAAATCAGAGGCCAATTATAAAGGGGGTATCTACTCTCAACAGTTGGCTGTACCTTTGGCAATAAGTTCACATATATAGTTCTCGATTTAAGAAAAGGAAAATTCTGAAATGTTTTACATTTCCTAACTGTTACTAAGACCTCAGAATACATAGGTGCCATTACACATGAATTGTCTCTTTGTGTTGAATTTCCGGTAAACAAGCCCTTCATATGTGAATTGTTATAATAATTTGACATAAAATTGTATTTCTCCTCACAGTGTAACTTTAAGAAAGAGGCAGCTAGAATACTTTGTGTCTTCCATAAAAGACTTAACATTCCTATCCCTCCTTCAATCTTTGACTTTGTTAAAGTGTCTCTTTTGATGAATTCACATTTTTTCCCCCAAATGTAAAGAAAATTTCTTTACTTATTAGTTTTGCATATTTGACAGGCAAAGGGTAAATATGGGAAACATACCATGTCTTTGAAAAAATCAAGGTATTGACAATAACAGCTTTTTGATGAAATGTAAGTCTTCTGTTGTGAAAGCTCGCCAAAGTATTCTTAATTTTACATAATATATTTGTCCACGAAGAATTAACAGCCATTTCGTAATTATCAGAAAATAGAATTCACAAAGTTGTAAAAGAACCTGTATATCCTTGAAGCCATGATAAAGGCCAAACAGACCTATCACCCCATGGGCCTAAATCCAAATACTTTCGTCTTATTTTTATTTATCATGCAACCCGTGGCTGCTTCAAATTTAGACACTAATGTGCTAATCTCCAAAATTCCCTTGTCACTGGCAACGAAAATATTTGTATCATCGGCAAACCCAAGAATTTTAAGGTGGTTATCATTTGGTAAGGGCAAGTGTTCAATACAACTATTTCTTTTTATAGCAAGATACAGAGGTTCCTGGAAAACAGCATAAAGGAGCATAGAAAGAGGGCAGCCTTGTCGGACTCCCCTCTCCACACTAAAGTATTTACCAATGTTACCATTAACAATGCAACAACTTCCAATATTCGTGTACAATATCTTAATGCAGGAAATCAGTTCATCACAAAAACCTAGTCTTTCAAGAATCCGAAGTACAAAATTAATATCAACACGGTCAAATGCTTTCGACCAATCAAGATTTAAAATAGCACCTTGAACTCTTTTCTTACTACAATAATACACAATATCTCTAATTAAAGTATTACATGTATTTATGGATCTTCCAGTCACACAAAATTGTTCGGGACTGATAAGTAAAGATAACTGTTTGCATTCTTTTCGCCATTATCTTAGCAAGTATCTTATAGTCAGAGCACAACAATGAAATTGGTCTTCAATTAGTCAAAGCACTCTCATCGGTGCCTTTCGATATGAGAGTGACCAATGCAATACTCTGACTCTTGGAGAGAGTTTTCATTTCTATAATATTTTCAAGCAATAGCTTTAGTTCATCCTTAATATCTTCCCAAAATACCTTATAAAATTCTATTGGGATGCCATCTATACCAGGACATTTATTGTTAGCAATGGAACGAATAACATCACGTATCTCTCTGAGAGATATATTCTTATGAAATATATCATTATCAGAATCAGTCAATTTTTTCTCTACAAACTGCATAAAGAAGTTTTGCATAGGTACATCACAAATGTTTTTCCGGTAAAGTTTTTGGTAATACCTGAACACATAGTGTTCAATGGCCTGGCTATTTGTGAGAACAGTACCTTCATCAAGATTCGGAATTATGTTTCGTTCTGCGACTATTTCTGTCACGACCTTTTTACTATTTATTGCTCTTGCTGTCCAAGAAGGTAAGAGGAGGCTTTTTCCCCTTCAATCCTGTCTTGAATTCTCGATCGTACTTTAACCCCTTCTAAAATCTGAGATTTTAGATTGTTTATTCTGTCTTTGAGAATAGTAATATCTGCATAATCTGAGTTTCCTGACACATTAAGTTTCATGTATTGTTTCCTTAGTTTTGCTTCAAAATAATTGATGACCCCAAACTTCTGCCTGCTAATCCTTTTACCTTCTCTGACGAAAAATTGTTTTATTTCTGGTTTCACCAAATCATTCCACCAATTACTGATATGATAGAAATTCCTTTTACGTGTTTTCAAGAATGTCCACAACCTCCTAAACTTTTCTTTAATTTCCTCGTCTTTTAGTAAACTAGTATTAAGTTTCCAAAATGAGTTTCCAATACTAATGTTTGGATTAATCTTAATTTTGCAAATGACAGCGGAATGATCAGAAAATGACACAGGTAGCATTTCGCTTGAAATTACATTGTCTTTGAGCGTTTGGCAGTATAATCTATCAATGCGCGAACCGTAGTTTGTGCGTACATAAGTATACTGGGGTTCCCTGTTATGCAAAAACCATACATCATTAAACCTAAGGGTCCTAATTAATCTGAGCAGTGATTTCGACACGTTTGATTCACTATTATTAGAATTGTCTCTAGGACTCAAAACACAGTTCCAGTCACCTCCCATATAGTATGGCTATTATCATACCGTAAGTAGTAGGGCAATTCCTTGTCAAAAAGCTCTTCCCGTTCCCTTGTATGATTATGACCTGAAGGAGCATAAACGTTAACAATACGAATCTTACTACCATTCACCTCACCATGTACAGAACATATTCTAGAATCTCCACTTCTTTCAACATGCTTAATTACAAAATCTAAAGTCTTCTTGATGAGAATACAGGTTCCACCTTTACGACAAATGGCTGGATTGAAAATTACATTATACCTGTATGACAAAAACTCTATATCTTTAATATCCTTAACATTGTGTTCTTGGACTAAAAGAATGTCTATTTTGTTAAAGGTGTTAAATGAGTGTAGCATCTCTTGTTTCATTTTATCATTAATACGTTAATATTAAGGGTGGCTATCCTAATGAATGTTAGTTATTATGAGATTTTCTTTTACTCTTTTTTGTTGCATTTTTACGTTGCTTTCGCTTTTTGTTTACTTTCATGTTTTCTACAATGCTTGAATTACAGTCCGACTCATCGGTCACTGTGGTTTCATTATCATTATTACATTTTTGACCTGCTGGTATTTCATTTTCTATTGAGCAACAACTTTCTTGTTCTGACATCGTGTCATTAGCACCTTTATAATAATTGGAACTATTAAAGGGTGGTAACATTAAATCGCCTGTTGGATTTTGTATATCATCTTGACTTCTGGAGGGGATGATTGAGCTAAATAAATCTTGACTCATAGGATGCGCTGTGTCGGTGTTACTTCTGTCTTCGTCAACGTTGACTTCAAAATGTCTTGATTCTTCCATGACGTCACAAGATCTCATATCATTCTCACTAGGTGAAGCTTCGACAGGATTACTGTCGGGCGAACAAACGTTCGCCTCCTCGGATATTGTTCCGTAGGTTGCAACAAGAGGTACTGCATCAGTCTCAGTAGTTCGTTGTACGATGAAGCAACTTGCATTCAATACGTCTGTCCCACCATTAAGCTCTAAGGTCCCATTTATAGGGGCCAAACTGTTTTCTTCAGATACAGTTGGAGGAATGTCATGTCATCTCGCAGGTCAATCAAATGGCAAGTCTCCATCAGCGTTTCGGATTCCGTTTGCAAGTCTGGTTGGCCGTTGGATGCTGGGTTACTTCCGACTTCGACAGGACGGTCAATTATAGAAGTGTTTTGGGGCATCCCTTCACAAGTTCGAACGTCTACTGGGTCCTGGCGGCTTACTGGCATTTCATTTCCTTTATTTTCTTGATTGCCAGATAAATGAGGGAAGTCTACTTCACTAATGATATTTAGTCTTTGTGTAATTCCAACTTCACATTCATTAGCAAAATGGCTGGTTTGCCCACAAAGTCTACAAGTTTTAGTCTGCCCTTTATAGTATATATAGATATAAACCTTGGCACATTCAACATATAAGAAGGAAGGAATCTGTCGATTAATATCCATAGAAACTGTTCTGACACCATTATCAATACCTTTGTATCTTCCCAGACTTCGAGTGTTCTTCTTCACATAACTCACTGTTCCGTATCTGGAAAGAATGTCATTCAGCATAAAGTCAGTCATTTCAAAAGGCACATTTCGCACTGTTACATACGACCTGTAAGTTGACAAATCCTCAACTCGGATTTTTAGGTCGTCTCTTACACTGATTTCTTTGCCACCGAAATCTTCACAAATGTTTTCATATTTCTCTCTTGAGCTTAATTTAACAATTAATCTAGTTTTCCCCAAATCTGCAATGCCCTCAATTTCATCGTCCTGTATACGTAAAGTATCATCAAGAATTAAGGGAATGTCGTCTTCATAAATTGCACCCACTAAGTATCTAATACCTATGGTATTAATTCTTTTCAACCTTGGCCCATTCATTCTGGAGACACAGAAAACGGAAGTCACTGCGTCTGGTTTTCGCTGGGCACAAAAGACTGTGCGTCGTCGCCAACTTTACTACTCGCTAAAGTTGGCTATAGAGACGCCTCGAGCATAGCCCGAGGGCATATGGTTTTCCCGGCCAGGAAACCGAGGCAATGAGTCCTGCTGTTTTGGACCTAAATAAATGCTAAGTTCACATTCCTACTTTACTTAAAGGAGGGGCAAAATAGTCACTGCATGTTCACACACCTGCGAGTACATTTAAAACGCCTTCAGTGCCTTAGAAGTCGTATAAAACTCCTGTTTCCTTGACAGAAACCACAACACGACCTGGCCCTCTGCCGAGCGATTCACCTCACCAGGAAGAAGGCAGGCGGCAGAAACGACGGTTCTTCCTCCGATTAATATATTTTGTAGGCGTCTTTGAATTGGCGGTTAGGCAGAGTCGTGAGAATTGCTTCTGCATTTCGTAATGCAATGTAATTTGTATTGAGACTAACAATAATGGTAAATTAAGTAAAACTTTCACTGAGAAAATGCCCAACTGGTTGCACAGATGGCGTCCCTCGAATGAGAAAAGCTCACTTCCCTTCCTGAGCGTATTAAGAAGTAAGACACTTATCAATTAAACTCTCGTTTCGCCGGCAGATCATTACCTATCGGGCATTGTAAGTTCTCATGTCAGCATTCAGAATTCGTTAAGTCGTGCTTGGCTGAGGCCGTAATTCCACTGTTGTGTATTTCCTTCGTGTTACCCGACTCATGTCATTGTCTTTCCTTTTAATTGTGAATTGTGTAATTGCTGATTAGGACAGCGTTCCCTTCAGAACCACATGGTCAGCTATCTCGTAGTGGGGTAGTTTTATAAAGTAAATAGGGTATATCATTTTCACTGTATAATAAGTGTGGACATGAGATTGTTTATTTTTTAGTAAAGTGATAAAAATTTTAAAAAATATAAAAATTATAAAAATCTTGCCGCCATATTAGTCATGTGAGTTTCGTATTGAAGTCTGTACTAAAGCAAGGCTATCCTGCCAATTCCATCTGGCGAAGCAGTGATCCCTGTTGCGTGGGCGTATTTCGCAACAACATTATTATTATTATTATTATTATTATTATTATTATTATTATTATTATTATTATTATTATTGTATCCTCACAACGTAATCGTCAATGGTGAACCCAATTAATTGACGGTAGGATGCCAGTTACAATCATTAAGTGTTCAGGGTCACTGAGCGCATTTATATTCTCTTCTGTATATAAAACTTTTTTACTCTTTTGGTTCTATATGTTCACTAAATCATCGACGTTGCAGCACATCTGAAGATATCACACCTAATGATAAAAGGTCTCTTACCCGGTGCTTCATTACCTGTGCGTTTTCCTTTTCATGTGATTAGTTGAAATATTCAAAGAATGCCTTTATCGCTACTGCAATGGCATTTTATCGTGATTCACAAGAGGTTTATAAGGCAAACGTTTTTAAGTTTACTAGCCACTGTCATAGGTTCGAGTTAACCACACCATCTGTTCCGAAATTAGTTTTAAACTTTCCTGGAGTCTGTCCATCGAAGCCGAACTTCGTACATAAATTGACGTGGGATTTGGGCAGAACTTTCAAGGGATTGGTTCTTACTTATTTCAACTATTATTTTTTTATGTTTAAAGTGAAGGTTCGTTCTATAAGTCACAGAACCACACTACAATATATAAGGTCATGGGTCTAACAAAACTGACGTTAATTTTAGACTATTCTCAAAGGTTCTTTTTTTCACTTTACAGTCATATAACTTGAGAAGACTTTCAAACAAAAACAGTGATCTACAGTGTAAAGAAGATTGTTTTCCGTTTTAAGATATTCCATTTCATCATACACATGAAACCTTGAAACCGAATAGCAATATAAAATATAATATATGTAAGCAGTAATTTGGAGCATAATCATGAAGTGTGTTTCTCATTGTCATAACATATTCAGTTGAAATATATTTACTCTAACTAAAGGAAAGCTTTATATTGAGATTTCAACTGAATGCACATCAAGTTTCATGGCTATCCATTTTTTTAAATTACAACTGTCAATTAAATTATATACTTTTAATGGACATAAAAGCAGGATTCAGTATGAAGAGGATGGTATATTTAATGGGGTTATTATACCTAGTTATTTAGATGATAATCATTTGAACGCGTAACAAATTCTTTAATCAACATTGAATGACTTTGTACAAGATACATCTAAGTGCTTATTTTTATCATAGTTACAAAACTAATGACCGATTAAAAGCCTCTACGCACTTCAGCCTTAGGTGTTATTGCCTCTTTTGTCGCTGAATCTTTGGTCTTAAATGTCATAGCCGATGCTGAAAGCCTTTTACGACGACTTTGAAGTTCTGCACGAAAGAGTAACTTTTTAGAGTCACGGCAAAGAGAGAGAGAGGAGAGAGAGAGAGAGAGAGAGAGAGAGAGAGAGCGCAGTTGATTCTCGTATTCTTAACAGCGTTCAGAACGTTTCCTGTCATTACTATACAGCAGAGATAACTGACATGTAAGACAACCATTCGCTACAACAGAGCAGTCCGTCGACACTCCTGCAGTTGTGATAGTAGTGACCGATGCAGGTGGCCTTTCGATTCTGTGCAGTCGGATTCAGTAGTTTACAGACACTCTCGGGTCATTACTTGACTGAATTATAGAGCCCTAGTTTTACTATAATGAGAGTGATAAATTCAAGACGGCAGAATCTGACAGTACGTAGTGTGTAGAGAAAAAACTAATATCGTGAAGCTACATGACTGACTCTATTTTTCATATTCACTGGGCTTCATAGCACACTCCCCTGCTGTTAGGTAAACATCGACAATGCAAACACTGATATACGAAGTGTATAACAACAGAATAGATCAACATATGTAACCCAAACGACAGTGAAGAGAAAAACTGTGTGATTAGATTTATACTATAGAAATTATATGAGCCAAATGAGAATACCGTTCGTGATATTGGAAGACATAGGATAACATCGATTTATATAAGCACTGGTCTAACTTTCGAATCTATTATAAAACATGCCAGATATAAGGTACAAACTATAACTTATAGCAGTGATGGTACATTTTAATCAAGAAAACGTACTGTGCATTTACAAGATGCTGATAAAAAATATATCTGAAATGCACACAAATCAAACCAAGCCTTACCAGAGAAGTTGCGGAGCTTCAGAAGCGCACCAAGTGACGTCTAAACTCTCGAGAAAATCGAACAGAACTGAATGAAGATCTTGGGTCAAAAGCCAAGCGCTGGGACCAGTGATGTCATGCAGCGCTGAAGCGGTTTGCAAAACGTAACAGGAGGAAAACCTCGCACTTGCACTATGAATGGACTGTTATGAGAGGGTGGAAAATAAGATGGAAGAAAGAGAATATGAGAGGAAGTACAGTAAAAGCAAATCAAATTCACAGTTTTGTCACTTGAAAATGTGTGTTAGCCGAAGAATAAGTCTGTCTTGAGTGAAATGACTGGAATTAATTGCATCTTCAGGCAGCCAAATTCTTGTTCAGTTGTTTAAGTTTGGGTGGAAACTTGTTGTCCCAAATAAATGGAATTACGGCATATGTATTTTCCTTAGAGACATTATAAGAGGGTGTCGAATTAGAGAAATGTTGTGACAGGAGTCTATTAATGATTTTACAAACCATATGGAATTCAGTTTAAAGTTCTTTAGTGCATGATCTAGAGAAATTGTTAGCAAGACTGGTGTATGTTTTTCCCCTATACATAGATGTAGCAAATTCACTCTCGTCTCTGATTATACATTGAGATCGATAAAAAAGATGTAGAGTTGTTTCTTTCATTTTCCATGGTAAATTTTATATTTTGATGTTGATTATATGATCGAGAAATATCTCTGTATGTCAATGATCCTTGAATATCCTAAATTCGTTATCAATATATCGTTCATAATAGACAAATATACAAATTAGGACAGTTAGTTAAAAAGTTTTGTTTAAAAAAGGACATAAATATATTAGCAAACACAAGTCCCAATGGAGAGCCCATGGCAACTCCATCGACCTGCGAAGAGTTTACCATTAAAAACGAACATGGAGTCTTGTACAGCAAGCTCAAGAAACTTATTAAATCGTTGTCAATTAAAACGATGAAAAATGATATGATCGTCTAAAAAAATCTAATCTAAAATAATGTTTTTATATATTTATAAATCTGAATTTTAACATCCTGGCAGAAACTCCAATCAGTTATCTCTTCTCAAAGACTGGGTCTTGCAAAAATAAATGTTTTGCAGGACAGATGTGTTGTGTTCCAATCTGAGCCCATAGTTCGATA
The DNA here is from genome assembly GCF_015104395.2 of Macrobrachium nipponense. NCBI lineage: Eukaryota > Metazoa > Arthropoda > Malacostraca > Decapoda > Palaemonidae > Macrobrachium > Macrobrachium nipponense. Next base: position 12,585,148 of record NC_087220.1, on the reverse strand, counting down.
TATATATATATATATATATATATATATATATATATATATATATATATATATATATATATATATATTATATATATATATATCGGTGCCTTCTAAATGCATTTGATTCTGCTTGTGTGTCTTCGTATAATATCCTTATCCTTTCATTTCTTTTAAGACGCTTGGCAGTGTGATAGTATCTTCAAATGTGTATAGTAATAAAAAGGCAATTAATTTGAAAGAACAGCAAAGGAGACAAAACCAAATGGCTAAATATAATATAGAAACTCGTGATAACTTAGATGCGTCTCTGCTAATGGATGCCAGTTGCTTCGCCTATTATATGAACATTTTGAAAGTTATGTAAGTAACTTTATAAAAGTTACTAACGCTACATGAAACTCTATTGAAGGGAATTTTCTTCAACTGAATCATATATAAGATCAGACATACTTCCAGTCGTTCCCCGCTTCCATTACGAAATTATGCTCTTTATGGCAAATTCTTTCATAACGAACTCGCTGTTGAGTATTCATTAACGCACACAAACGCAAACATACATACATAGATAGATAGATAGATAGAACCCCTTGACATATTTTCCCCAGCCTAGACCACGAAGGATGGACTTATGGGTGGTGGGAAGGTAGCAATCCACGGGCATATAAAACGTGAGCAGCGAGCTGCATCACTTATCCACGTGTGTTCATGTATGAATGAATATATTCATTTTACGGGGAAAAAAATAGTTTAGGCTCTATCTTGCATCCTATTTTAGTATTTGCTCTTTCGTTATGCATAATGAGACGCCTGAACCTTCAGCGAACCTAATTTCTGGGACAATGAATAGACCACGTGTCTTCTAATGCGGTTTCAGGATTAATCTTCGAGATCAAAAGATTCAGCGGAATATCTTATATTTCGCAAAATGTGAAATTCTCCCTCATAATTGACTGACGCAACGAGAATCGAGATTCGAGGCCACATTGCATTTTCCCTCAAGTTCAGGTAAGCAATTCCTTTGTCATAAGAGAAAGGTACGGTCGTCGGAAATTGGGAAGCAGAATACAAAATGAGCAATTCATATCACGGGAAAATCTCTCTCTCTCTCTCTCTCTCTCTCTTTCTCGCTTTTAGTTCTGTGACCTTTTTCTATTACTTAGAGATATAAGAGGAAAAGTTAAGCAAGGAACCTCGGGTCTTTAAATGTACCATGGACCAACTAGAGACACGATATTTATATATATATATATATATATATATATATATATATATATATATATATATATATATATATATATATATGTGTGTGTGTGTGTGTGTGTGTGTGTGTGTGTGTGTGTGTGCGTGCTTGTGTGAGCCAGGACGTGTACGGGTGTGCGTGTAATATGTGAAATTACTTTGTAGAGTTTCCGTTTTCCTTTCGCTTTGTGGATTACAGTTACCATGATCATAATCCTATAATCTAAACGGAAATGAAATGAAGGAACCTAATTCCTTCCGTGGTAGGATTGATTCGCCTCCTTACAAAAGTAGGAGTGATTCTCCAGTTAGCCCACCATATTGCCTTTCAGAACTCAAGACTCCTTACTTCCCTTTTTCTCCTGATTTCTTTTAGCAACAGAACAAGGTTATGAAGCTGCAAAAACTAAAGGCCTGTCGTTTTTTATTCTATCAAGAACTATAGCAGCTCTGAACTTTTTTTTTTTTTGTGCCACCGAATGGAAGGAAAACTTGAGTTGCCTAGCGCCCCCCTGAAAGAGAACCATCAGACATTTAGTAATATTAGATTTTTAACATGTATTATGTTTTTACGGTGACCTATCAAGCATTAAG
>NC_087220.1:12555147-12580147 GCF_015104395.2 Macrobrachium nipponense | reverse complement strand
ATTTCCTGGAAAAAGAATTTGAACTAATTCGCAAGCAACTTTCATCTTTAAAGTATCCTGACCATATAATTGAGAAAGCAATTCAAAAGCAAACGTAATTTTCTACCGACCCCCTAAAGACAAGACCAGAGACACACCCAACAATAAAATAAAAATTCCCCACCTGGAGACGATTAAGAGAGTAACTCACACCCTTGGGAAATCCAACCCTTTTGCATTTACCTACCCAAATACCTTAGCCAAATCCCTGATTAACGTCCAACAAAAGACATCGCCCAAAGACTCTGGGGTATATGAGATCCCATGCCAGGACTGTGACCAATCTTACATCGGATTTACAGGTAAATCCCTTCCCCAGAGATTAATACAACACAAACGGTCAGTTAGGTATGGACAACAGAACTCGGCTATTTCAATCATATAAATGAACATAACCATAGAATAAACTGGAATATGTCACGTGTAATTTATAGCAGCAACTGCCGTACAAGAGTCAAATGATGGAATCGGCCTTAATAAAAGAGAAGCAGGTAATGAACATCTCAAAAGGGAATTGGACATCGGACATCGTCGACGCAGTGTTCATTTAACCAACGCTTAAGAAGATTAAAGGAAGATTATCAGCGGGGGGTGACCTAAATTGGCTTACTTGTGGACGAATCTCTTGGTATAAATACCACCTTTTCTGTAAACTTTTTCTCATTCATATACCTGAAGAGAGAGACAGCAGTCTCTGAAATATAGTACTTTTCTCTACATTTTGGTGTTTTTATGGGCTCCTTTTATTAGATATATATATATATATATATATATATATATATATATATATATATATATATATATATATATATATATATATATATATATATATATATATATATATACATAGGCATGGCTAACGCATGACTAAGGCTCATTCCGTCTAGAACGTGTTTTCTCAATCATAAAGGCGGTATAGCGGAAATCTGTTTACCCTAGTAAATTTGCGTAAAACGGTCGCTTACTTTGTTTTCTTTTTTAGTAACAGTAAGTTTCGAGTTAAAACACTGGAGAACTATTTCTCATTCAGGAAAAAATTATACTTGAATTGCATGGCTACTGAACTTCAAATTATAAGCAGGCTATTTATCGTATCCCCAACAACCAATATTATAAGCATACATGTTGAAATGTTATATGTTTTTTTCATCAATAATTATGTACATATATAGGTCGGACACAATCTGAAAGCGTAAACCAAAATGAAAACAATTCAACAAACGCAAAATTCAGATTATTATCACCATTTACTGTTCCCTAATCGTCCTAAAATGTAGAATTCTTCGTTAATCTTCAAAAATCGAATAAGTTCCATTCATGATAATAAAAATAAATACGTGAGTGATTTCCTTCTACCCATTAGGCATTGATTTGGTTTAAGGTTTAAGATCATTGGTTCCCACTGACTTTTCAAGACGGGAAAATCAAAGGGGTGTTTATACATGTAGGTCCTAAAAGACTCTTTTGTGTATAATATGGCTGAGGCCCAGATGGATATAAAATGAATTTTTCCGTTAATCACTTTTTCACGTTTCAATTGTATTTAAGCTGGAGAAGAAGAGTAAAGCTTTGAATAACTATGAATCTAATAATATTTCATCAACTCATAAATAGTGTCAAAAAAGAGGATGAATAATATAATAATAAATAATAATAATAACTAATAATAATAATAACAATAATAATAATAATAAAGATGATGATGATGATGATGATGATATGAAAAGTCGTTGGGAAACGTTTAGTTTATGGATGATATTTCCTTAGTTTTAAAAAGAAAAGATAAAGTCTCTAAAGAAAAGTTTCAGAAAAATAACAAATTAAAACTTCAGAGAACTTAAACGACATTCTAGTGTCAAAGTTTTTTTTCTCAAACTACTGACTTAAGTAAAAGTATCCTATTGTTTAAAATACGTGTCAGTTCTATTTTTTCTGTTATCTAATTCTGTACCCGCATGAATGCTGTCAGGATTATACATCCCTTTTCCTGTGAAGAATTGTGACACAAACTGACGAAACTTCCGGTCTGTCCAGAATTAAAGGAAGGAATAAAGAAAGATGAAGTCTGAAAGCGAAGCGAGAAGACCGTGGATGAAAGGACACTTCCCAGCTCTTGAGGAAATCATAGTTATAAGAATTAGTGAAAAACAAACAAAGTGAAATTTTCCAAACCTAGCAATAGAAGGAATCAAATAATTAGTAAGAAAACAGTGATATGAAACTCAGAAGGTTCCTCTCTCTCTCTCTCTCTCTCTCTCTCATTCCCATGATGTTGCAAATAACAAAAGCTTTTTTTTTTTATGTCGGTTTGGGTTATTATTTCTTTCAATTTTTAAAGGCAATTCTTTTCAGATTTCATAGATGTAGGAGTCGGTATATTACACTCTTTTTGGTAATATGAATTAGTGATAGATTCATGTTTTCCTTTTAGTTATTTTGTGGTAAAAAATCTATAAACCACATATTCAAAGTGAAGTATATTATTCCTTATTCCATAACATTTTATTGTTTTAACTTTCCTCTGCACATTAATTAAGGATATAACGGATAGAGAGAGTATAAACTGTAAAACTGTCTATTCTTTCAGCAAATAATCATGTTTTTATTTATTGTGTTTCCAAATTTATGTGAGCAAATTTATATATATATATATATATATATATATATATATATATATATATATATATATATATATATATATATATATATATACACATATATATATATATATATATATATATATATATATATATATATATATATATACACATATATATACAATTTGAAAACAAATGCAAATATATAATATGAATTTGTAAGCAATACATCATTTCTATATACTACATTTTTACAATAATGTACAGTACTTTACGTATAGCACTGTATATATTTAAGTTATGCGTAAAGTACAAATGTAAATAAAAAACATATTTCTATTATCTGTAATTTATTATGACAATTTGAATGATATGGACATTGCTATCTATTTTAATAAAAGTCCAAAAATAAAGAACTACGAAGGTAAATATTTTGCAGACGACGCTGTGTGTTTACATTCGTGATGTAGGTCCGGATTTTCATATTTCGTCACTGCTTCGTCCTTGATGACGGCCTCAGATTACAACCGCTTGGTGGCTTTCGTGGTACACAATCTCTTATACGAAAAAATTGAGTTGAGTATCTTTGTGTACTTTATAGTATCTTTAGTCTATATTTCTTCCTGTCTTCAAGCAACGTTCTTAGGGAAAATGGAAACCTGTTCACGTTTCTATCTTTTTACTTATTTTAGTCGACGGACGGTTTCCCCATTTATCGACGACATCCTCAGGACTAAAATCCAAATTTACCAAAGTGATTTTTATGACTACTTGCTGACTTCGCTGTTACGCCTAAAATTTAAGCATGGCGTCTTAGGGACGCTGATATATATGCTAGATCTACAGATTAATTTGATATCCACAGTTTTTTTCTTTCGAGTATTACAGAATTTTCCTGTAAAATATGTGAAATCTGCAGATTTTTTACCATTCTCGTCCCTAGTTCATAAATTTCAACTGCTATAATAAAGCATTCTTTAAAAGTTTAAAATTATAGTAACCTAAAGTAATTTTCTTTCATGTTTACTTAATTCCAGACAAATGTCAGCATCTCAGGAGTAAAGTTGACATTTCAGGAGAAGCAGCAATCCACTTTCCTATTTTGTATCTGTTCTATTCATGGTTGTGGCCAAAATAAACTACAATGCATTGGCACTTTACTCTCAGATTTACAAACGATTTCCTTTTGTCTCAGACGTAACTGGATAGAAATGCACCAGTTCTAAATATCTCAGAGGCGGTTTGGGAAGGTCGGCGGTAAAAATGTATCAATGAATTATTTTCCAGGTGTCGTGTTGTTTAGTATCCCACTTATTTACCCTTGTTGAGATGCTGGTACCTACAACCATATATATATATATATATATATATATATATATATATATATATATATATATATATATATATATATATATATATATATATATATATATATATATATATATATCTATATATATATATATATATATATATATATATATATATATATATATATATATATTATATATATATATATTTGTGTGTGTGTACATGTGTGTGCGTTTTAATTAAATTGTTTTGTATGATTGTAGTGCTGGAAATAAATACGTCTTTTCTAAACGAATAAAATGACATTGTGTCTCAAAAGTGGAGTAAATATACAGAGAGGGTACAACGATTTCCCGGCGGTTCCGCCTGGCAGTGTCACCGCATAAATATTCAAGATTTGCAAATATCGAGTGTACTCACAGCGCAAAGAGTACACTTCCTATACGATTCCTGGATACCTAAATACACAACATGTTTGTTTCCTCTCTCTCTCTCTCTCTCTCTCTCTCTCTCTCTCTCTCTCTCTCTCTCTCTCTCTATGTCTTTTAACAAACATTTAACCTAAATATTTCAGCAATATCAGTTCGTGCACGTGCCCTTGTACCTATTATTACTCTTCTTGTTAATATTAGAAGGTTGGAGTTTTATTTTCTGCCCAGGAATATGGAATTTTTCACTTGAGACGCCTAGAAAGGTCCTGGTCCAGAGATGTTACCATATGCCTCCGCTCCTCAAGGAGATCCGGTCCTTACCATTGAAAGTTGGTTAACTGAGTTACCTTTCGGGATTTTGCAATTAACTGACTCGCTTTGCAAAAAAATCTGCAGAAATAAATAGTAATTAGTCACCTGGTAAGAAATCGGGAATATTTAGAGAGTCGTCCATATTTACTAAGTTGTACGACTATAAAGCCTACATAACCTAATCGCTGAAACCAAATATTGGTGTCTTTTTGTATCTTTCAGCAGAGACCCAGAGCTCTTTTGAAAGCCTTTTTCTTGCCTCTCAACTTACTCGTAAGTGTTCATTATTGTTTTTTTTAATATATGGTATTCTCGCACAGTCCCGTATCAGTTCTATCGATACTTGTCTGGAATATTTTTCTCATACTTACACGGCTTCTCACTCAGTTAACGTTCTTTAAATCATCGAATGAAAAAAATAAATGTGAATTTCACTCTTTTCTTTATCTAAAAGGCGTCTCATTCCTGTTTAAATTAACTCTTTCATTCTCTACTTTATTTTCTTGGGTGGCTTTGTAACTCATTTTCTTTTTCCTGCTCTACAAGACACGTATCTGTATACCAGATGATATTTCCCAATTCGGTTTTGCTGTAAGATATGCTGTATGACGTAATATATCTATATATTTTTTTTGTCTTGATAGGTAGCTACCAGTTGTTCTCTTTCAATGAACAAACGAACAAATAACTCATCCCCTTTTCCAGTCTCTCTCTCTCTCTCTCTCTCTCTCTCTCTCTCTCTCTCTCTCTCTCTCTCTCGCTACCTCACATACGCACGCACAAGCACACTCACACAGAGATTATGATGGATATTGCTCTTGAGACGGTGGGTAATGTGTTGGTTCTTCGACCGTGAGAAACCTATTGTTTCGCGTAGTCTCTCATTTACTGTTTTTTTTTTTTTTTCTTTGGGGGGGGGGGGGATATTCTTGCACACAACGAAGGCAGATATTTCAAGAAAAACCTTTGTTTTCAACAGCAAGATTGGAGCAAATTATTGCGCTTTAGAGTCACACTGATTAGGTTATCAATCTTGATACATTGGGAAAAAAAAATTGGGTTTGGACATATTATCTGCCATGATGTTATTTTATGTCTTAGGAAAAAGCCGGATTAGTTATCATTATACTTGAAATATAGCTTGTTAAACCATTAATTTTAATCCTTTAGTGTTTATATATATTTATCACATGAGTGTATCGTTGATGAAATGGAGAGAGGTATCTGTACTTACAAATTGTCAGATTCGAAAATATATATGAAGAATATTATCAATCTCTCTCTCTCTCTCTCTCTCTCTCTCAATATATATATATATATATATATATATATATATATATATATATATATATATATATATATATATATTTCATTCGAGCTACAAATGTCCTTTAATATCTAATTCGCTCTACCTCGGAATTGATATATTTCATATATGTACCGAAGGGGAATTTTTTAGTTGATAATAATTTCGTCCCCTCATGGGATTGAACCACCGTCCAGTAGACGGGAACGAAATCAGGAACGGCCAGTGACGTTATCCAGTCGGCCAACAGGGAGGCTATAACGATTCTGGCCTTACAAATTCACCGTCGACCTCCGTGTCGTAATTAGAATCGATATGAAACCCCCTCTACCAAAACACTGTTTAAAAGGATATGTTCAAAATAATAGAAATTACCTGCAATACATAAGAAAATAAGTTAGCAAATATTAGCGTTCGTAGCGAAAACAGGTGCAGCAATCTATATCTAATTAGATTGTTAGTAAAAAAAGAATAGAAAAGGTTCTTGTCATAATAAATAATTAAGGTCTGTGAAAATTTAGTAACTTTATTGAAGGTTTTCTATACTTTTGAGTTAAGAATTCAAGAATATGCATACAACATACATACACTACATACATACATACTACATACATACATACATCCATACATACATACATACATAAATTACATACATACATTAAGAAAAATAGGGATTTATGTGCATGAAATTGTGTCATAAAAAGACTTTTCGTCGGCACATATCCGAAATAAGTTATTTTAAATGTCACCTACTTTACTATGACTTATGAAAAAGAAAAATTCAATGACTTTTACAACCAAAGGACTTTAGAGTCTCTTGAATCCTTCCTGGCAGCTATGCTAAAGTAATAACAAGCGTTCTTAGGAGGCAGCACAGTGTGCAAAGTCAGGAGAGACAGAGAACTCTAACTTTAAACCAGTGATTTATGCACCTGTCCTAACGAGGAACTTTCCCCGGCAACACAGTTGCTTTATACCTCTTCAGGGCTTAACTCGGATTGTACACGAGCGCTCCAATTGGGGAAGTCGTTCTTTATTGAACAATCTGACTGGCAACAGTAATATTCAGTTTTCATCCGTTATTGCCTTGTTTCATACATAAAATGAAACACTCTTCAGTCTATAGTATTTGTGACGCCATGAACTGATGAAAACTTTACCAAAATTATAAGAAAAGAGTTTCTTCCATGAAGCCAAACAAAACTATAAAATGATTTTGATCTTGAAATAAAGTTTTCGTAAAATAAAAAGGAGATAAGACCTTTCCCTATTATCCTTTTTCCCATATTGCAATATCGATATTAGTTTATTACTTCAGAAATCTCTATATAAATAGTTATATAAAGAATTCAAAGATTGTTTAGATACTTAACTGAACTTAATTTAGCCCGTTTTTAGTTATCTGTAAAAGAAAACTATTGAGATGGTTCTTTGTCTGTCAGTTCTTCCTCAGATCTTGAAAATCACTGCGACTAGAGGGCTACAAATTGGTATGTTGATCATCCACCCTCCAATCATCGAACATACTATGTTGCAGCTATATAGATAGAATTAGCCATGCTCGTGCGTCTGGTACTGCTATAGGTGCCACCAGCACAGGCCACCACCGCGTCGTGGTAGAGAATTCCATGTTCCGTTTAAGAGTTTCATAGAGCATTATAAAACTGAAAATTATAAAAATGAAAATTTTTTTAACATTGAAACAGAATTCCATGAATAGTGAAGGACAGGATTTGAAACAAAATGCACCAGAAGGCCCAAAAGTCCCAATATTTGGTGCTTGTGACTACCCGCTAATTATTAAAGCAGGAATAAAAATCAACAAATGTAACACAGGTAAAAGGGAAGTGGGACTAAAGTTTTTTTTGTTTATTTATTTTTTGTTTAGGTAAAGTAACGCATCAACCTCTCGTAATTATATTAGTAATAATACTCCGGAAATAGGATACTATTTTTCATGTTTTCACACAGACTTTGAGCGACTGCTCTTTGTATTCTCTAGTTGATGTGTTATAATCAAATCATTGATATCTTAAGGTGTATTGCTATTTCCCATGATTGGAAAGACAGTCGTGAGATATGAATAAACGACTCTTTTCTGGGGCGTTGGAGGCATTGGGATTCAGTCTGTACAGACATCACTTTCCCCTCATAATGAACTACTCCAGTCAGGTCACATGGACTCGCTGCTTCAGAGATCTCTGGAGCCACTGGTAGAGTTATTGTTCAGAAAGACTTGGTCATCTGTCCGTTCTCTGCAGCAGTCAAGTTAGGAACAGGGAAATGGAAAATATCAATTCACTGACAGCAGTGTGAGCCAAAGTATATCCAGCCTGAGCCCTTGCAATCACTTTCCCATTCACCAGCTACTCGTTATAGATACACATAATTTCTAGTAAATTTGCAAGTTCCGATTCCGACACTATGGAACTAATGCACCCTCAAGGTTTCAGTAAATTCAGCTAATACTATCATCTATGAGGTCACTGTATGATCGAAATTAGGCACTGCCATGTGTATGTTTCTCTTCGGTCCTTGTACACAAAGTGGAGTGTGGGGTGGATATGTAAATAGCTGATGCCGCTAAAAACACAATGGGGAAGGAGAGTAATGCCTCATTCCCGAAGGTAAGGTCCTTCAGTTCTGTACATAATGACAGATCAATTTCTGTTGAAATGAAGTAAGATGATGCTTTAAACTTAGAAAATATTTGTTATGACGTATCTCTTCTTGTGCTTTTAAGACTTTTTTTATTCTCCATCACTAACCATTACGCAACAGCTAAAACGCTTATCCTTTGAAAAGTTTTGTGACATTCAGTAAATCTTTAAGGTCAACGTATTTTCCAACTAAACAGAAAAATCTACTACTTCCTTATTTCATATATTGTATCTTCTAAGGACGATTATTAACTTACTGCTCCTTTTACAACTTCAGTGTATGATGAGAAAATCAAAGGCTGCATTTTAATATTCATGTCGCACTGCAATGTTGAAACTAAAATATCTTCAATAGACAGAAAATATTTGTGGATGACAATGTCTTTATGTCCTCAGTGACAAATAATCATGTACTTCCTATGATCTCTTTCTTTCCATTGTTTCTTTGTTTTGGATTTTTTATAAAAATCATAAGAGACTAGTGAAATACTGTCTTTAATGATGTTCTTTGGACTTTTTATTTCCTTCAGTAAAAATCACTTTTAACAATATATTTAAAAACTATTTTTCTTTACGTATTTTTTAGTAAGAATATTCATCTCACTGCATTCTCATATATTGGAACATTATGGGAGTAAAGTATTGGTTTGATCCTCCTTTGCTCGTGAACGAATCAGCGCAAAGGTTTTTCTTCCTGCTTGATGCTTTAGTCTTTTCAAGAAAGATTCCTTCCTCTTTTTTCAGGCTCTCAACAGCTATTGAAAATGCTCGTAGAATAATGTTTAACATACATTAAAGTCACAGCTACATTATGCATAGTTCAATATAACTATCTGACCGAGAGTATTATGACCTCTCTTCTTTTGTTCAAGCTGACTCTTTTCCGTTTTCCTCTTCTCGCATTTTTTCTCGAAACATGCTTGCAAACAAAAAAAAAAAAAAATTCTTGTAACGCAATCTTATGAATAGTTTGTACATTTAGGGTAACTAGAATTGCTTTTAAGATTAATTCAGACTTAATGCAGACTTCTTTTTATACTTAATATTTATTGTTTATGAGAAAAACCTACACAGCGAAAATGTTATGTTTAAACTTTATGATATCGAAACTTGAAGTTAATATCATATATATACCAATTTTAACGTCAAATGATTTGGCCTAACTAATGTAATATTTTTCAATCCATCAATATCATTCATTACATTTGGCTTCAGGGAGAATTTTATATAAATGTTTGTACACTTAGTTTTTTTTTATATTCAGTTTGTTGTTGGTATAATTCTAAGTAGTATAAATCAGCATTGGTTTGCAACTTGTTTCAGGACTGTATCCTTTCTGACTAGAATACGTCAACCTCAACAACCCCAGGATTATGATGAATCGTCCTTCCTACTTCGTTATGGGAAGTAAGACCTTTCGAATCTTCGATGTACTCTTAAATCATTAGTGAATGCAAGGAATGAGACAATATTCAAAGAGTTGCTAGAAAAGTTAATTGAAGAAAGTGCTGCAATGCATCAGTATGTGGTTGATAACTGGGCAACATGCAAAGAAATGTGGGCAAGTTACTTAAGGATTAACTTATTAGCTTTTGGTAGCGACACAAATAATCGAACGAATCAGAGAATGGGAAACTGAAGCATCTGTTGTCTTCCTTTTCTTCCTTCAGTGGCAGAATCCATCCGTCAAATTTGCTTCCACAACGACATAATAACTTGACGATGAGCGGCGTTATCAGCAATTTCTCAGCAAATGCACAAAGTTGGAATATGGTACCGAGGAAAGTGACTTAAAAGAACTCTATACGTTCACTGAACATGCAGTTGCAAAGATGATGGAAAATCACAAAATACTCTCGGATTCTGCACCAAAAGTCAGTTGTCTGCAAAGTGCATTTACTGTAAAGGTCAACAAATCCTTTCTAACTATAACTCATCCCACACATAAACTCTTCGAGCCAAAGCTCACTTTGTAAGCTTCAGAGTAAAAAAAAGGCCGTTTACATCAGCAGAGAAATATAAGAATTGTCAAGACACTCTTCAGCGCTTGACAAGATGAGACCCTAACCATCTCTCAACAAATGCGACAAATTAACGCCCATCTCCCTTTTGTAAAGTGTCGAGGTCGACCGAGGAATCAAACACAATAAGGCGATTTAATTCAAGTTCTAGAAAGCGGAAAGCCAGTAGCAGAGTAAAAAAAAATCAGCAAGGATTTAGTCAAATGTAATCGAAATAAATTGCTCCTCTTACGTGAAGTAATTGCAGCTTGATTCTTTTATATTTTAACCACTGTTTTATTATCCCATTATAACAAGCATGTTCTGTACATTTTAGCTAATAAAATCAGATATTTTTTTTATGATTTTTATTAAAGATTCTAATATCTGTAACAGTCGAGACATACTGAATGTACGAAAGACCAAGAGTTGAATATTGCTGTCATAGCGGGCAACAGTACTCTACTCCAAACTATAAACATAGAAATACATCCAGAATTTCCTGTTAAGGTGATTATGTAAAATGAACCATTATAGTATAATGGTATGATGAGACTGGTTAAATAGGCATAGCTTCATCGGTAACATAAACAACAATAAAATCAAATCAATACAATTGAATGGCACTTGGTTAAAATCTCACATTTATCGAAAAATTCTGATACTGGATAGATTTAGCATCTAAATTAATTTATAACTTCATAAGAAAAAAGAAAAAAACAAAAACAAATCGATGCAATTGAATGAGACTTGGTTCAAATATCATAGTTATCAAAAAGTCCAGATACTGAATGGTAGCATTTCGTATAAGCAAAATAAACAATACAACAGGTCGATATATGGTTCAGATCTCCGGGCGTAAATACCATTGCGTTTGCACCCCCGGGTGCAAATACCATTACGTTACTTTCACCTCCGGGTGCAAATAACCACGGTCTATATATATATATATATATATATATATATATATATATATATATATATATATATATATATATATACGAGTGTGTGTTTTTTATGCGAGCATATACAAATTACCCATCCCAGCTTCTCCTTCAGGTGCATGGAACTTTGCTGATCTAGTCTGAAGCTTTACCTATTCAAGGTGTAACTTTTGACTCATACCTAACTTTCGAGAAACATCTAATGAACGTTTCTGCACATGCCGCACGAAAGTTAGATATTGGTCGTAAGGCCTCATATATTTAAAAAAATGATAAAATCAATGCAACCTGTTTGAGGTCATTTGCACTTCCTTTACTGAAATACTGTTCTCCGGTGTGTCTGCTTCTGTCAGAGATTTACCTCTTTTAGATAGAATGGTTCGTGGTGGTAGGTTTCTGTTATGACTTGGAGTATTGTTTGTCACTTTTTCATCAGTTGTATTTCAACAGAGATCTTTCACAATGACAATTGATCCCTGATCCCCGTTACCTGCCGAGAGCAACCAGATTAGCTGAAGTTCTCAGTTCAGAGGTTCTATCTTCCACACACCGTTGGCTCCGGAACTGCGTCCCAGAGGATGTCGTGCAGCTGGAACTTCAGAATGACCAAATAGTGAACACATGAGAACGTTTTCACAAAAATGTATTTATTGTAAAGTCTTGGAAATTTTTATCTGCAATTTCCACATATTTCGAGGCTTTTGACTTGTCAGATAAATGGCGAGATCAGTAAATGTTTCTTCAATGGTTAATGAATCACTTTTTTTCGTAAGCTGCATAAATACCGCAATACTTTTGTGAAATATATCAAACCACCCCGTCATGGCACTCTCTACTAATTGAACATCTCTGAGGCTCCAATTTTAAAATTCAATTGCGTTTCTTATATACACAATATTTGATTACTAGAAGAGAAGCTACAATAAAAAAAATATTAAATTAAAAGTAGTGATTTCATTTGATAGATAGATGGAGGTACAAAGAATATTCGATATTTTGTGGTTCGTTTCTTATATAAAATTCTTTCTCGTCCAAAAATGCCTTAATAACTATTTTAAATAAACATTAAAGTACATTCAGAACCTCGCGTATACAGATTTTAAGAACAGTTCCAATTTCAGCCTCAGATTTTTTCGGATTTCCTAATGGTCATTTTCTCGAAATTTTCTTCTTCAACCTTGGGTCCAAATTCCACATTGATTTGAAATGAAATAATTTGAAGTCAGTGAAGGAAATCTGATTGTTTCTTGGTAAAATCATATACATATATCGACTTCTTAGATGTCCTTTCTTTTTTGTTTTTTGCGATGATGAATGTTAGTTTAATTAGAATATAATTGCATAAAAGCCGAAGATTTCATATTTTGTCTCATCTCAGTTTCCTTGGTTAATAGAAGGGGAAGGTTTGATATTAAAAGACAAGAATTCCGATTAAAACTTCAATTTCATATCTCTTCTTTTCCAGTGGCAGATTAGGCAAAATCTCAATATTGAAGTCACGATTGTTCTCTTGACCTCTTTTTATCGAAATGAAGTGGAGCATCCAACAGAAAAGTTTCATATTAATTGCATATTGGAATGAAGCTCTCTCTCTCTCTCTCTCTCTCTCTCTCTCTCTCTCTCTCTCTCTCTCTCTCTCCGTCCTGAGTACCAAGGGAGGGCTATTGGTCTAAAGTGGTCGCTGATAAAATGCAATCAATCTCGTCGGTAGTATGTTTACCATATGCCATTTTTACGTTTTTTCCTTAAATAAAAAAGATGACACGAGAGTTTGGAAATTCCTGTTTGAGAGGAAAATCGGTTAATTACTCATATGTAATTTCCATAAGCATGAATATTATGATGCTAAGAGCAACATTTATGTATAACAATATGCTATCAACATAACATGTAATGCATTGGTAAGATTTTGGATATATTTATGTTTGGGGATTATGAAAGACCTGGGGAGAAGAGGGAATGGATTATATTAAACTTTTTTTAAGGGACGATATATGAAGCTGTCGTCATGGCAGCTTATTTTAGGGCTTGCAATAGAACATGGAATCTTGAATCATATTTTGCATTCAGTCTGATGTTTGATGTATTCATGAATTTCTTGAAAATGCTGAGGACACATAGTGTGGGTTTTCAATCATTAGGTTGAAAGGTTATTTATGTCTTACTTAAGTTGAGTAATTTTTTTTTCTTATTTCACAGTAGACAAATACGATAAGAAATACAGGACGTTAACGTTGAAGTTAGCATGTTAAAGAAGTTGTGTAAGACAGAAATACTTTTTGCCTTAAACCGATTTTGCCGTAGTTAAATTTTAGCGGGAGAAATGAACCACTCCTTATGACCATCTTGCAAATGGAATCCCATGGAAATTCTTTCTGCTGATCTTCCAGATACAGGAACTATAGATCAGAAAATGAAGACTAAACAAAGCTTAAAATCTTCCATCCGGTGATGTAATTAATTGGAAAAGCGTGTTTTAGATATTATGCTTCAAGTTAAGATGAAAAATTCCTGACCCAGGAACATGGAAAATATAACCTATAAGTGTTATTAATCCAAATATAGTTACAACACAAAATCAGGTCAAGTACCTGGACTTCAGACCTTTGAGATATTTGGCCAATGCCCTTTAGAAGCTGGGAGGAACCACCAGTGGAATCTTTCATGAATCTCTGCTGTTCAGACCACTTGGAAGAAGCAACGTTCCTCCAAAGATAAAAGAATTTGTTTTCCTACAACTGAGAAAAAGGTGGAATGTAAACATAAAAACTCCAGATCCTGTTTTTAATTGAATAACTCAAACTCTGTTGAAGAATAAGTAATGAAATTCCCAAATTGTTTCTTGCCTGTAATCCTACCAGGTAAAATATTCGTACCTATACAAAGCTAATTTGAAACTTTGTCCTTCTACATCAGGAAGGAACCAGGGGCAGAGTGTATGATGCAAGGAGGATGCAAAACTGACATATGAGACAATTAAATAAAGCCTTTACTAACATGGAACGTGACAACAGAGAAAAAAAAGATAATTCGAGAGGTAGATCACCGAATGTCTTCCAAGAACATATTTTAGTGACCAAAAGATCCTACACCGGACAGGACTGCCACAATCAGACATCGATCTATCAACAGGGATTAATAATTCAGCGTCACCCTGACTGCGTAGTGGTCCCACAGAAAACTTTACGTCATGTAAAACCTTGAAGGCTGCTTTTTGAAAGCTAAAGATGAATATCTTTAGATTGTTTCTTAGCAACATCAAAAGCATCCAAAATATTCACAACTTGAGCAAATACACATCTTTCTATGTAGTCAGAATTAGTCAGAATTAGTCAGAATTACTTCTTTTCTCTCATCATTATTGTCGTGGGTCTCTCTCTCTCTCTCTCTCTCTCTCTCTCTCTCTCTCTTCATGATTATTTATTTATTGTTGCAAATTTCTATGAATTGTGGGTCATATAGCTAGATAACATTTTGGAAAAATATAAGGTATTGATAAATGATAAATCCTCTGCCACCAGAAGCCAGTTACAATTTGTTTCGGTTTGACCAGATGGAAAGGCTGAATAATCTTTCTGTCCCCTTTTTTTAAGGATCGCAAAAATATTCCTCGTTAGTAAATTTTTGTGAAACACTAAATGAATATAATCAAAGTCAAAGATGTTATAAATTTTTATTCCACAGTAATTCAGTATTATTGGATATTCTTGCAATCCGAAATTTAATCTACCATCAACTATGTCAGAAAACACGATCAAAGTCAAGAAAAACGACATAAATGACTAACAAAAAAGCAACAACCTGATATGACCAATAGGTAACTGGTAGTCCCTGGAAGTGACCCTTTACACGAGTTACTCACACTTTGGATACACATCCAAATGCTAGAATATGAAGTAGTTCTAATGTCCATTCCACCATAATTCGAACCCTTATCCAGAGTATCAGAGCGAGGTCACGTTCAAATCGAGGGTGTTGCAGTGACGAGCGTATCCAAAATGCATGAAGGTATGGGGAGGTTAACAGGACGTTGTGGTTATTATAATTATTACACACACACACACACACACTGGATCGCACCTTTCGTCGATATCATCACCCCCAACCCCCCCGCCCCAGCACCACCGAAAAAAATTAAGGAGCAATGAAACTAATGAATGAAAGGTTGTTAAAGCAAGAGGACTTTTCACCAAGTTCTCCAGCATCTGTAGGTATCAAGTTGCTTACGCATAGAGACTAATGACCAGCAGAATAGTCTACTGATACTGATACACAAAACGTGCGTGACGGGACACAGCTTCGTGTTCGACAGTCATTCCTCTCTTCACTCCTCTGCTGTGCAAAGGAGTTGTCACCTCTGTATATACGATGAGCTGACAATAGGGGTATTTGTATTCTTGGTGTGATCACCAATGGCTGGCCTATATTCATATTCCTTTAGGATGCTTAACCCCGCCAGGCGTTTGGAAAAGAAATTATAGTTGGCTATTCTGAAATTGTAGAAAAAGGTGAACAAAAGATAAGTCATTAATGTCTGAGAGCAAGGGTAATAGTAAGTGTGGAACAAAGTGAGGGTACAGATCAGATGGGAGCATGACAGGCACGCAGGTAGGCAAAGGTTAAGTAGGATCACTCCCTAGTGATTTACCGCTAATGAATCCAGTACTTTCTTCAAAGGTGTCAAAAGGGAAATATTTATTGGCTTCCATCTTAAGATTAGGGAAAAATCCTAAAATGACTTCCGGAATGTACCTTCTTTTATTTCACTAAAATGACATATAATAGCCAT
The DNA here is from genome assembly GCF_015104395.2 of Macrobrachium nipponense. Lineage (NCBI taxonomy): Eukaryota > Metazoa > Arthropoda > Malacostraca > Decapoda > Palaemonidae > Macrobrachium > Macrobrachium nipponense. Next base: position 12,563,761 of record NC_087220.1, on the reverse strand, counting down.
GCACCTCTCAGACTATTTATAACAAAAGCAAGTGGGACGCATTTCTTGAAGCTACTTTACTTTATTTGAGTGGAGGAAAAGGTAAGAAAACAAATCCAAAATCTTGACATACGTGACTATATATATATATATATATATATATATATATATATATATATATATATAATATATATCATATATATATATATATATATATATATATTAAATATATATATATATATATATATATATATAGATAGATATATATATATATATATATATATATATATATATATATATATATATATATATATCTATCTTATATATATATATATATATATATATATATATATATATATATATATATATATATATATATATATATGTGGGTGTGTGTGTGTGTGAGTGAAAAATAATAATCTAGATACCTTTATTGAGCGGATATTATTAACTAATCCTGTTTTTTTTCCTAAGAGATGAAGTAATATGGGCAAAAACCAAATAGTTTCAACGTATCAGTTAGAAAATTAAATCACTCCAGGTCATAGAAAAACTAAATATTCCGAGATTTTTTGTTGTAATAGAGTTTTTTCTTGAAACGTCTTTCTTCGTAATACGAAAGAATAACAATAATAATAATAAAAAAAAAATGTAAATGACAGACCACGTGGAGCAATAGGTTTCTCACGGTTGGGGATCCAGCGGCTCATTGCCCACCATCTCAAGATCTTATCATGATGCGTGTGTGTGTGTGTGTTTTTGCGAGAGACACAGAGACAGAGACTGGAAATGGGGAGGGGTGGTAGTTCGTTTGTTCATTCGAAGAGAACAGTTGCTAGAAATCTGTCAAGACGAAAAGAGAATTACAGGTATATTTTACAAGTCATACCAAATTTTTTACAGCCAAACAAAACTGAGATATTTCATTTGGTATACAGATTCTTGTCTTACAGAACAGGAATCAAATCTAAAAATTTTAATCGTTTAATGATTAAAAAAAATGTTAAACTTTGCTACAATCTTTTTTTCGTTACCGATCATAGACAGCTAGGGAATTATGGGTATCAGTATCTTTCAGATCAAATAGAAATGGCTCCACTTTGTTAAAATCTAAACCATCACCCCCTGGATGAAAAGAAAACTCTTCATATATCTTGTGCCGTACGAAAATGTATACAGAAGAGGCAGCGTTCACCAAAAAAGAAAAAAAATCGAAAAAGAAAACAGAAAATAATGTTCAGAATTTTGTATTTTTAAATCCTGAAGCGTACAACACTACCTAGAATGGTTTGTTATGTAAACAGGGGAAAAATGAAAAGACAAATGAATTTATTATATGTAGTTGCCTTTGCGTTAAGTTATTTTCAAAATAAAACGTGAGGCGCACAGCTTTCTGAATTTTTTCCTTAAATCAAAGGATTTAAAGTTTTGACTTTTTGCCCATGCTTTTCTCCACTCGAACCATAGGAACACATTTATTCATGCATTCATATGGTTTTTACATTATTTATTTTTCATGTTAGATGGTATTTTTATTTTAGTAATCCTGTCTGCTGTACAGAACATAAATCTAACACATACATGGGGCAATGTAGGATACAGAATATGACAGTGTAACATATATTTTCAAAATATAAATAAAAAAAAACCAATTATATGTTACTGACTCTAATGTCATTCCAGAATCCATAACTGTCTTCATCTATGGTTTTGGAAGAAATAACAGAAACTATTAATCTGTTTAGTAGACAAATCACTTCACAACACGGTGTAGGTAAACTATCAAAACAAGCAATCTGGTTTTGTAGAAGAAGCGATGATATTCGTTGTATGATGCGCTTTATTTTAGGGGATATAATATAAAATGTTAGCTGGAATCTATTTAAAGGCATTCATCTATTCAAGATTTTTTTAGAGATTTGTTGACCTACAGTTTCTAAACAGCAGCTGACATCGTAGCTCTGGCAGGGATTCTTCTTCAGTTTTTTCTAGGAAGAGATCAAAGTTGGAACGCATCCAGGGATTCTTCGGTCATCTTTCCTTGCTTAGACTGCTTTGGGATTTCCCTCTCCTCTCATCCTACAGTCGACCGTTGATTTTACTTTCAGTCTTGCTTGTGAATATATATGCTCTATTTCATCTTTCTAAGTGATTTTAACGTCTGTCGCTCCATCTTGCCCAATTTAATATAATGACCTTAGTGAATTATATTTGTCGATTTCCACTTCCCAAATACTTCCCTTACAACGTTTTCAAATTATTTTTTTGCACCATTCTCAAACAATTACGGAGACATGGAGGCATAATGAGTCCTAGTGTAAGGTCAGTTTTTACACAAAACCATCCACTTTCCTATCTATATATTTTCACGTAAGCTTTACCTCTATTACAAACACATTATTGTTCTCACAGTACCATACATCCTCAGCTTCCTCTGCATCGCATCTTTATTCATTTCATCATCATCCTCATCGAGGTCGTTATAGACCAAAAAGACCAAATGCAGATTTCTCTCTGTTGGCAAGCGTCTTCATTTCTAAACTACCAATATAACACAAATAATACCACAACATCCATTGCTTATCTAGTAACACCATAAAACCCATTATAAAAGATATCAACCATTATTGGCCAACAGACAAAGAAGTAAAACAGAAAAAAAATTCCAGAAATACCCTCAAACTTCAAGGTACTGTACACTACCGTTTTACCCAAATTACCCCAGCAATTTCTGCTGAATCGCTGCAATTTCACGTAACAAGAAAGGTAGAAAAGAAAATAATATCAAATAAAAACTCACCATATATATATATATATATATATATATATATATATATATAGTAATATATATATATATAATATATATATATAATATATTATATATATAATGTATATATATGTATATAGATTATATATATATATAGATATATATATATATTATAGATATATATATATATATATGCATAAAAAATCACAGTAGATGCACGTGACTTCATTAGATATTTTCCTGTGATATTCGTTTTATATATATATATATATATATATATATATATATATATATATATATGTGTGTGTGTGTGTGTGTGTGTGTGTGTTTTTGTGTGTGTATGTATGGGTGTGTGTGTGTCTTTGACGTGTCTTTACCTCCTTGCAATTTTGAATATAAAAGTTACTTTTACATTACATTGAATACAAGAGACTTCACGAACCTCATGGTTTGTCCAGAGCCAACAACAAAAAAAAAAAAAAAAAAAAAAAACGAAAAATCTGGAAATCATAAACTTTGCGACATATAAAACAGAAATTTCCCAAGTATGAGTTAAAAGGAAATAAGTAACTGCAGTTACTTTGCCCTGAATCAATTGCATGACATTCAAGTTTACACTCCCAACTTAACTCTCTCCTCTCTCTCTCTCTCTCTCTCTCTCTCTCTCTCTCTCGTCTCTCTCAACTCTCTCTCTCTCTCTCTCTCTTTCGCGCACGTGAAAGTGAAATAAGATATTTTTTTCCTTTCTTGAAAGTCCATGCATCCCGAGGTTATTCTTGCATGTTTCTGATGGATGATGATTTTTTTTTTTACAACTCAATGCATAGGTATATTCATATAGAATAAAGAAAAATATATAAATGTTTTTGTAATACAAGTAACAAAAATCATATACTGAAACTAGATTGCTTTAGAGGTTATTTAGTGAAATACATATTAATAAAACCTGGATGAAACTACTATTACAAACACCCTAAAATGACGTGACATTTCAAAATATTTAATTTGTTCAGGAACAATTTTCGTAGAATTTTGCTCTGTTAGTGTGAGTGCAAGTGATACTACGAGCGTGATAAATTGGTAAGTGTGCATAAATATCAGTGAATATGTTCTAGACATCAAGGCATGCAAGTATGACAATTCTGCCAGATTTTAATAAATGGTAGTACCTGGCATTATTTGGAAAATGCAGTAATTAAAGAAAGTTCCGAACAGACAACTGGTCAATAGTGATGTATCTTTTTTCGTAATTATTTAAATTATTTATTTCACCAGTGTCTGGAAAAAGTTTTATCCATTATTTTAACTGTAAAATTAATCCTATAATAATAATATTTTTCAAATTTACCGGCCTTTTGTTATTGGTAATTAATGTGATTTACCAATTTGCTAAGTTTACTGTAACAAATAATCACATAAGTAAGCCAGATACTGGCGTATTTAGATTCAAATTGCGTCAGTTTTAATCTTTATTTGATTGAGAAATTATTGATCATGATTACTTTACCTGCCTGAAAATAAGTTGGGATCTGCAAAGTATTTCTCAGTTGTTATTCTTCCTAATGCACAAAACAAATTGAAGGTTACTGCCTCTCAGATCTAATCCGTCAGATATAAAGTAATGGTAATAGAGTAAATTTATGTTTATAATTTCCTTTTCCCTCCCTCCATATACCTTCTCTTCCATAGAATATTAGATACGATCAGAGAAACCTCATCTTGGCATAAAAAAACTTGTACCAATTCCTTGAAATCACGTCAAGTTTTGGCTGTTCGATGGGTCTTTTGTTTACAGAGGAGAGAATCCAATTGAAACGACGGAACTTCCTAAGCAGATTTCGTTTGTGAACTGCGTCTGTTATAGCCTGGATGTTGCAGATGCCATTAGTTTCTTGTTTAAGAAAGTTTATAATGCATCTCTCTCTCTCTCTCTCTCTCTCTCTCTCTCTCTCTCTCTCTCTCTCGTTTTGCACCAGGCTTTGTAAGATTCTGTAAAATTCACATTGTAAACAAAAAAGTTGCCATCCGCATTTTTTCAAAGAAACGGTTTTTTTCAGTAGGATATAATGACGCAATATTGATTTTTTCTGGCACTTTCTCCGTTTTTTTCATTCTGTTTATTTAAAAACAGAAATTTTAGACATTTACTCAACATGCTGGACCTTTTGGAATATAGAACATATGACACAGCCCAATTAAATACTGCAATTTATGAACCGATATTGTCTAGAGCGGTGGTTCTTAACCTTTTTACTACCACGCCCCCTCTAGTAGCTGCTCTTTTCCTCCACGCCCCCTTTTCTCTATAAACAAATTTCACTCCCAGATTAAAAAAAACAAATGGGGGTGGTCCATTTACTAAGCATGAATTACATTAGTGAGGTATTTCACACCACTCTTTTAATGCTAACAGATCTTGGAATACAGTGCCTGTTGCTACTCCCGAGATCGCATAAGCATATTGCAGAACCACAAATATTCCTCAGAAATCATCAGCTGGAATTCATACATGATTCTCATTATTTGGACGACCTATAAGACACTGCAGACATTGAATAGTGGCGTCGTAAACTATAAGCAAACTGGTAACATGATTGGAAGTTGGTTTGACTTCTGTCACCGAAACACGAAACTGCTGCTTTTCCGCTACAATATATGTGTATGGCTGTTCCCTTTGGACGAACTATACCCGAGAGTATCACAGTTGCTCACAATGATATTCTGAGACGCCTCACAAACACTCCTCGCTACCACTCCGCCACGCAATGTTCATAGAAAGCAAGCGGGATAATTATTTTTAAAAAATCATTCTTAGGCGAACAATGTCCAGTCTGATCACCCGACTGAGAAAGGAAGTGACTTCTGCAGAATCTGTCTATTATAATTTGTCTACAAATATTGTTATTATTAATATTTTTCTTTTTATTACTGTCTTTAGGACACGACTTCTGTAACGGCCTAAGGTCTCTAGCTGGAAATTAATTGTTTGCAATTTTTTTTTTATTATTATCATTTAAATCTCTTTACTACTATTCTCAATATTATTATTGTGATTACCATTATTATGAATACCGTTTCTTATATTATTTCAACAACTGTGTGGATACTGCCGATTTATAATTTTTTATCGTGTAATCTCATTTATCTAGATGGTGTATGTTATTGTCTCTACTCTGTATAATTCACATGTATGGATTATACAGAGTTGAAATAAAATATATTGGTATTTTCATAAAAAAAAATGAGTGTACAATTTTCTCGACTTGATTCCGTCGTGTCCCGAATATTAAATCAGGAAGAAGAAGAAGGGAGGCGGCAGAAACGATGGTTCTTCCTCTGATTAATATATATTGTAGGCGTCTTTCAATTGGCGGTTAGGCACAGTCGTGAGAATTGCTTCTGCATTTCGTAATGCAATGTAATTTGTATTGAGACTGTAACAATAATGGTAAATTACGTAAAACTTTCACTGAGAAAATGCCCAACTGGTTGCACATATGGCGTCCCTCGAATGAGGAAAGCTCACTTCCCTTCCTGAGCGTAATTAAGAAGTAAGACACTTATCAATTAAGCTCTCGTTTCGCCGGCAGATCATTACCTATCGGGCATTGTAAGTTCTCATGTCAGCATTCAGAATTCGTTAAGTCGTGCTTGGCTGAGGCCGTAATTCTACTGTTGTGTATTTTCTTCGTGTTACCCGACTCATGTCATTGTCTTTCCTTTTAATTGATAATTGTGTAATTGCTGATTAGGCCAGCGTTCCCTTCAGAACCACATGGTCAGTTATCTCGTAGTGGGGAAGTTTTATAAAGTAAATAGGGTATATCATTTTCACTGTATAATGAGTGTGGACATGAGATTGTTTATTTTTTAGTAAAGTGATACAAATTTTAAAAAATATAAAAATTATAAAAATCTTGCCGTCATATTAGTCCTGTGAATTCGGGATTGAAGTCTGTACTAAAAGCAAGGCTATCCTGCCAATTCCATCTGGCGAACCAGTAATCCCCGTTGCGTGGGTGGGCGTATTTCGCAACAATTATTATTATTATTATTATTATTATTATTATTATTATTATTATTATTATTATTATTGTATCCTCACAACGTAATCGTCAATAGCGAACCCAATTAATTGACGGTAGGATGCCAGTTACGATCATTAAGTGTTCAGGGTCACTGAGCGCATTTATATTCTCTTCTATATATAAAACTTTTTTACTCTATTGGTTCTATATGTTCACTTAATCATCGACGTTGCAGCACATCTGAAGATATCACACCTAAGGATAAACGGTCTCTTACCCGGTACTTCATTACCTGTGCGTTTTCCTTTTCATGTGATTAGTTGAAATATTCAAAGAATGCACTTATCATTATTGCAATGGCATTTTATCGTAATTCAGATGTTTTTAAAGGCAAACGTTTTAAAGTTTGCCAGCCACTGTCATAGGTTCGAGTTAACCACACCATCTGTTCCGAAATTAGTTTTAAACTTTCCTGGAGTCTGTCCATCGAAGCCGAACTTCGTACATAAATTGACGCGAGATTTGGGCAGAAGTTTCAAGGGATTGGTTCTTACTTCTTTCAACTATTATTTTTTTTATGTTTAAAGTGAAGGTTCGTTCTATAAGTCACAGAACCACACTATAATATATAAGGTCATGGGTCTAACAAAACTGACGTTAATTTTAGACTATTCTCAAAGGTTCCTTTTTTCACTTTACAGTCATATTACTTGGGAGGACTTTCAAACAAAAACAGTGATCTACAATATTTATTTCATTTCATTATACACATGAAACCTTGAAACCGAATAGCAATATAAAATATAATATATGAAAGCAGTAATTTGGAGCATAATCATGAAGGGTGTTTCTCATTGTCATAACATATTCAGTTGAAATATATTTGCTCTAACTAAAGGAAAGCTTTATATTGAGATTTCAACTGACTGCACATCAAGTTTCATGGCTATCCATTTTTTTTAAATTACAACTGTCAATTAAATGATATACTTTTAATGGACATAAAAGCAGGATTCAGTATGAAGAGGATGGTATATTTAATGGGGTTATTATACTTAGTTATTTAGATGATAATCATTTTAACGCGAAACAAATTCTTTAATCAACATTGAATGACTTCGTACAAGATACATCTAAGTGCTTATTTTTATCATAGTTACAAAACTAATGACTGATTAAAAGTCTCTACGCACTTCAGCCTTAGGTGTTATTGCCTCTTTTATCGCTGAATCTTTGGTCTTAAATATCATAGCCGATGCTGAAAGCCTTTTACGACGACTTTGAAGTTCTGCACGAAAGAGTATCTTTTTAGAGGCACGGCAAAGAGAGAGAGAGAGAGAGCGCAGTTGATTCTCGTATTCTTAACAGCGTTTAGAACGTTTCCTCTCATTACTATACAGCAGAGATAACTGACATGTAAAACAACCATTCGCTACAACAGAGCAGTCTGGCGACACTCCTGCAGTTGTGATAGTAGTGACCGATGTAGGTGGCCTCTCGATTCTGTTCAGTCGGATTCAGTAGTTTACAGACACTCTCAGGTCATTACTTGACTGAATTATAGAGCCCTAGTTTTACTATAATGAGAGTGATAAATTCAAGACGGCAGAATCTGACAGTACGTAGTATGTAGAGAGAAAACTAATATCGTGAAGCTACATGACTGATTTTTTTTTTTTTCTTTCATATTCACTGGGCTTCATAGCACACTCCCCTGCTGTTAGGTAAACATCGACAATGCAAACACTTATATAGGAAGTGTATAACAACAGAATGGATCAACATATGTAACCCAAACGACAGTGAAGAGAAAAACTATGTGATTAGATTTATACTATAG
>NC_087220.1:12505147-12550147 GCF_015104395.2 Macrobrachium nipponense | reverse complement strand
CCTTATTAGTCTTTGTAGCTCGCTTGCCATTTATTTGAATTTCTTTGTTATGACTGATTTTGTCAATTGTATCTGGGATCACTAAAATTTCCCTGAAAAGGATGGTTTAGTTAGTGCAGAGTGAATTTGGAATTCCGCGTGATTTCATTCTAATTCCGAAGAATAAATAAAAAGACCGTTAGAAAAATCTAAGACCCCAGAGACGAGGTCTCTTCCAGAACGTTGGAGCTTACAGTCGAGGGAATAGGCAACTCTTTCCATGAGGATTGTTTGAAAGCTTTCTAGAATTAAATTTGTTTTTCCCGTTATCCCTTGGTCTACTTTTGGTTATTTTCCTATTTCTTAATAATTCATTTTCTAATATTTATACATTATACATAAAAGCCAACCAAGTAGCAAATTATGCTTATTCTGAAAGAAATCTCTTTAAAATAGGAATAAAATAGAGAAAGAATAAAAAATAAGAGATATATAAATATAAAAACACAGAGATAAATGGTAAATGCAAAAGCTGCTGTATAAAATGCATTTGCTGGAGAGAATTTTTTTTTATAAATGGTTTTATTTAGAAAATCTACCAGTCGCGTTCGTAGTCAATAAAATGATCTTAGCCATACACATAAAAAGAGTAATTCAGAGAGAGAGACGAGATCGAAGGCGAGAGAGAGAGAAGAGAGAGAGAGAGAGAGAGAGGTAATTCTCATTTCGGAAAACGGTGCTCTATCACAATAATTAAAAGCTTCTCATAGTGATGATTGTAAATAAAATTATTTTTATTTGAGATAGATCACAGGTTATACAGTTTAACGTTTTGTCATTGGATAGGATATTCCACTGCGCAATGATTAGTTTTCTTTATTTGATTTAGATAATGAAGGAATTGAGTGTTCATCCTAACTAATGCTTGACATCGCTTGAATCAAATATGTGTGAAATTGGTCCGATTAAACTTTTGTGTTCGAGATAAATGTCGATTGCTTATCAAAATATCACTCCTTAATAAAAAAAAAAGTTATATATAATTTACCACATTTTGTGTATTTTTTGTATAAATATATATGGAAAGATCAATAGTACTTAACACATTACTATAATGTTTAGTGCAATTGATATCTAGCCACGTAAACAAATCTAACCCTTCTGGCCAGCCCTAGGAGAGTTGTTAATCAGCTCAGTAGTCTGGTAACACTAAGATATACTTAACTTATTGCAATCGTTTACTTACACTTTACTGACCAGCAACTGATACAACTAACAATTAACTATACATCAATGGAAAGGTAATCTATTGTTGATTTGCATGGACAAATGACAAAATCTACATATCCTTATGGTAAGTCATCTGAAAATTCCTATGTATTTGACGACTGGCCTCACCTTTAAAATGAAAGCAAAACCAATGAAATGAACTGAATTACAAATTTATAAGCAGCAATTAAAGCGAAATTTCCCTGAACGTTTATTGGCAGAGTGATAAACAAGTAATTGTTTTACGCACACTTGGAAGGACCGAGGTTCAAGTATATGCAATTGTAAAGGCAATTTTTCATATTTCTGTAGGGCATAAGAAAGTTTTCCTACTTCTCTCAGATGAAGAGAGTGCAGCTTTACAAATATATATAAAATTGATTAAGACAAACTTTCTCCGGTAATATGGACTTTTATTTTAGCGTATCTTGTTAATTACAAATATTAACACGAGTATTGTAGCATGGATAATAATGCATGAATAATAACCTCCCTGAAAGTGATCAGGGACGAATGATTCCTGTCACGGTTGCCTCCTGGGTGAAATTTCATGACACTCTAGGGATTTAAAATAAATAAAAAACGCAGTCTCAACTCATTTGACCCGAAAGATAAATGACACAACTAAAGATATGATATTCTGGACATGAAATGATGAACAACTGCTATAGTCACACATAAATATATAATACTCATCACAAGACTTCAATTGCATGAAATTAAAACAATGAACCTATTGGTAATTTCCGAAGGCGAACGCAATGTCAGATTCACTGATGACGCAGTTTTGCATTTCATGAACTTATAGATAGATTTAAACTACTGTAACACTATCAGAGAGAGAGAGAGAGAGAGAGAGAGAGAGAGAGAGAGAGAGAGAGAGAGAGAGAGAGAGAGATGGGATCAAACAGCATGAAAGAAATTATGCCTTGCACAAACCCTTCTCATCAACAACCTCTCGAAAGTTCAGTTCAATTATAGAAAGAAATGGATGCACATACGGCGCCATAAAACCAGCTTTTGCAGATAAACTTGATGAGAAAAGCTGAATTATCATTTTCATATATTCCACCTGTTCACCGTCATCCAAGACTCAGAGAAAGCACTTACCATCTCTTATCAGGCTACAAGTAACTGCCCTTCATGTGCCACGCTTTGAGATAATTCCTCAAGGTCGATATGAACTACTTCCACACAGCGGAGACAATGTTGCCTTTCCCGCACCCGGTTCTTTTTGCCAGACTGCACTCGTGAATTTCATCAGCAGCCATTTGACAGAACGTTGAAACATGCTCTGTTTTTTAGGGAGTTATCGAATAATCGTCCCCCGATAATCAGATAAGTCAGATCGACCTGACCTTGGATGTGGCCTAATCCTTATTTTCATATCTGCAAAATCGGCTTCTATTTTCACTGGTGAATTTATCCTTGCGTTTAAACGAGGGCTATTACATTAATACATTTTATAACATCAACAGTTCTCTTTTTACAGAGGTTATCAGATAAACGCTCACTACCGACTGTCAAGTCACATTCGAACTTGCATAAACGTCGCATAAAAAGAAAAATAACGCACACGCAAAAATACGACCAACAGTAATAACAAAGAGGAGTAATTCATAACAACATTATACCTGCGGAAAACAAATAGAACATCAATTAAATAGGAGTTCCGGAGCCAAAAAATATATCTCGATAACCATTCGAAAGTTACTATATACAAAAAAAATCCCGTCCATCTGCTACCGATTTAGAAGAATTTCTTCCCTAATGCCATCCCAGAACTTTAGCTTATCGAAACCCCCAACCGCTCCCACCCCTCAATTTCTGAACAGTGTACCATTCACCAGATGCTGCGGAGTCAATTTAGAAAACAACGGCCCATCCATCCTTGGCGCTAGCTGTTCAGCGGTACTTTAAAGAAATCACCAGATCGCACTTGACATTACATAAAACCAAAATATGATCAATATTTGGAAATAATGGATCTACTACTGAACCATTTTGAGGGCAAAGTGGGATTATCGATAGGGCCTTGGAAACTGAGAAGTCTTTTGTCTAGAATATATTCCACAACGTTTTTGGCGACTATCTTTCTGCATCTAAGATATGGAAGTCTGTTCCCGATTCTGATTCCATTATTTATCTGTCTGGGACCTTTCTGGTGAAAAATGGACCAGTTCTTTGGTGGCTGCCCATACACTTTTACACCCTCATTCAAATTCTGGTCACAGCTAAGTGGGTTTAGTATTTCTTGTAACCTTACCTTCTCTAAGGCAATTCCCTTCAAACTGAATATCCTTTGAAATTTTACTGAATAGTATTGCAGCCAACCCACAAGGGTGGTATAATATTCAATGTCGAGTTTCGTAATACTTTTACCTTGGGTTCGAATCCTTCTCTTGCGTTCTAGGATTTAGGGTTCAGGGTTAAATGAAGTAGTTGAAAGCTGTGGTAATTAGTACGCGCCCTTTTTTTATATAATAATCGTCAAATACTACCTTCAAAAATCAGCTGTATGAAAATATGACTAAGCACAAATCTTACCCTACAAATTTTGACCTTCGTAACTCACGCTCTTACGAGTTTACATAAAGCGCCAGTTTCTTACAGCTTCGAACATCCCGGGTCCTAATGGCCTTTACACAAAGGTGTTCCGCAAGACTTACAACTTGGGGACTTCGAGTGAGCTCTACACTTACACCCCAGACTTGTCGACCAAAGGAATCGACGATGACATTGAAAGTGTCCATCAAACTGGCTTGTAAGTCTCACAGATCTTTTTGATGCTCTCTCTCTCTCTCTCTCTCTCTCTCTCTCTCTCTCTCTCTCTCTCTCTCTCTCTCTCTGTTAAAAAGTTTCCAGATTCCTATAAAGGATGAGATTCTATAACACCTGACGTAATGGCACGTATTTCACAAACTGATTCGTCAAAACCATAATCAATGAACTGCATTTCACAGCCTTATGCAAGAGCAAACTCCCATCAACGCCTATACTTCAATGGGGATTACTTGATAATTTACCTCATTTCTATCATCTCAAGAGTTGTCGCTTTCAAGATATTGGTATCTTGCAATCAAATATGATTTTTTACATTAACATAATTACACGTGTTTTTAAGTAGTGTAACATAACGACCTACAATGCAAGTGGTAAGTTCTTTAACATTATTTCCCTGCATTTCAATGGGTGATTTTTGAGTATATTGTGTAATTATATAATGATATTACAGGTGGATTTATTACGAAAATAAAGATTACAACAAGGAATTCCAAGGAAAGATTCATTATGTGCACGGCATAGGATATTCAACGGACTTTCCCACTAAGTTCAGAAATATGGTAAGCAAGCTACCGTTCTTTTAAAATGACATCTCAATAACCAACTGCCTTACAGTATAGTTTAAAACCGAAATGAGCCCCAGCTTACAGAAATATACCAGATAAGCCTTTTTTCTGCTACTTTCCTAACTGTTAACAGTATCCGTATGCAAACAATAATTCTTGCACTTTCAATTCAGTGGAATCAATTGAATACTCCTGTAAAAATCCACATTGGAAGCAGTACGATTTTCATCCCTCAACAGATACAATAAAAGTAAAGCTTCCTCGGATGCACCGCTTAAACTAACGGCACAACACTATGGCGACTGACTGAAATCACTGCTTTAAAGTAAAAACAAACACATTCCATCCACTTTTCAACCCACGAACTTATAGTAACTTCTACAGTTGACGGGATAATCCACCACGGAATGAACGAAAACCTTCTCCGTTTTAACCCAGTAGAAATAAAAGCAATCACAAAATTATTGAAATCTCATCAATTTAATAACCCATGAAATCAAGGGCAACTTTCCCAGCAAATAACTCGAAAATCCATGGCAGATTCACGCGGGAATCTGTATTTATTCAAAGCCCCTTCCAGGCATCTTCAGCCCGCTTCACCGGCCACAGGGTCGTCCTGAACGCCGACACCTGGAACATCTATGAAGGGCATTACTTCACCGGAAGGGAGCTTTTCGGTACGAACGACACGGCCACCTTGGGAGAGCTTGACCTTCAAGTTTCTTCAATTGTGGTCACGGGTACAAGCGCTTGGACTGTGTACACGTGAGTCTGCTTGTTTTGTATAGTGACATTTGTGCAATCTCAGAAGGGGATTCCATGCTCTGAAATACGTAAAAATGTATAAGGGAGAAAGATTCCGGAGTTTCCCATTAAAATCGAAACTGAATGAATGTCTACATTTGCCTCAAAAGCTTTCTTGCCATGAAAGCATACAGCGCAGCGACATCTCTGCCTAATCAAGTTACTGACATCAGTACAGGACAAGATTATTCGAGTCTCCCCTAACAATATAAAACCGTTTCTCTTATATGGTAACATTATTAATTACATGTCATCAAAGCTTATGTCATTATAGTCATAAATTTGTTCGATTTTCATCTGCCCTAAAACGTTTAATTTGATACTTAATGGTCACCAGCTGTTACAAATTGATGTTGTCAAACTGTCAAATTTCATGATTTTGCCACTTGTCAACCCATCTTCCGAAGTGACATTTATGATACGTATTAAAAAAAAAAAAGACACACACACACACACACACACAAGAAAAGCAAAGGCCTTTGAAAGAGAAATAATACAATTCGTGTTTAATTCATCAATCCTCCTCTTAGCTGTGACTTCAATATCTGAACAGTATCTCTCGATTTGTGTAGACGGAGGTTGATAGAATGGGTCCCTTATTCTATATACCTTGGTGTAGGCAACAGCGTCGTCTTTATCGCCCAACAGAGGCCAATCCTTCACGGGCGAAGGGGTCTGCGTTTATCCTGCCACATTTCATGACCGGTCGCCTTCGGGAGAGCGACTTGACGTCGGTGTTTATGGAATCGTAAGTTTGTTTCCCTGTTTAAAACTAGAATGACGAGCACATAGCGCTTGCGAATAAACACACATACACACCAGTTATGTACCTACGAAGCAAATGAAAAATGATGATGTTTGTATCTGGGAATATCGCACAAACATACACTCTCTCCAGTGCGCTTCAGGGAAACGGATACACCAAGACTAAATAAATCATAATAATTACCGAGTTAAAGAAATATGCAATCATTACCCAATACATATGAAAGCAGACATGGGCTACATAATATGTCTGACACAGCAAAAACATATTGGTAATTATCTTGTCTCCTTTCTAGACATGTGTTCATACTTCAGTGGTAACTTACAGTCGCTGTTAGTACCTTGAGAATATCAATCTTCAATCATAATGATTAAACTAAAAAATGCTAGTTCCCCTTCATATGAACTATAGTTATTCAAGACATGATAATCAGCCATTCGGTGAGGAACGCGGATATCCAAGAAGGGTGAATAAATCAGGAAGGGGACATTGTTGTTATTATATATTGCCAGATATATAGTTTCTATATTTATAACATGAATTACTTTAATTCAACCAGGTAACTACTCTTGGACTACCTGAAGACAGCATCCGCTCCATACGAAAAGGATGTTGGTCAAGCAAGGTTGCGACTCCTTCAGACCTCAGCTACCAACACAAAGACTCCAATGGTGGCTGGGGATTCGTTGGACTCTAAAATGGAGACACAGGCTCCAAGACAACGGTTGATTTGCAAGTTTAAATTTGGATGTTATGAGCTACTGATTTGGGAATTAAAATTATATTTGGGTGTGTGAAGAAAGTATTAATTTCAAAATTACCGACCACCTGGCCCAACAAACTTAGAAGAAAATGTTTGTACTATCCTTTAATAATCTGACGGTTTCTGACCAATTCCTTATCCATGGATATGAAAATTCCCAATCTTCCACCAATATTCCTTCAGGATATCTGAAGGCCAACTCTTTCACCTCTTTGTAACAAGAAGCTGTTATATATTTGAAAATTATATCCAACATGCGCTATTGTAACCTAAATATAAAATGTTCGCAAGTCGCAATGTTTTCATGACTAACTCAGAAATGAGTTGAGAATTTTGGATTTTGCAACATTTACCAAAATGTAATCTTATTTCCACCTCGAGTAGTTCTCTACTCCACCAATAAAATGACATATGTGGCCTAGAGAGACATGAATGAAAATATTACAGCTGCGAGAAGTGGTCATGATGGAAATTTGGTGCACCACGACCCTTTCCGGGCACTTATTCCCGAACTGAAACCGAGAACTGAAAACCTTCATAAAAAAAAAGCGGGACGCCATATCTTAAAATCTAACCACAGAATCTTCTCGTAGATGGTGACATTATGTTTCCCATACTCAAATTACTCTCAATACTCTTCTTTGAACTGATCTAGGCTAACCTAACCTAACCCTAGGGATATGGCCAAAAAACCAGGGCTGGAGCAATACTAGTATACATCTCGGGAATTTGATTCCAGGGGCATTTTGCATAATGAGAAGAAAGTCAAGGAAAAATGTCCGCTAGAGCCCAACGTCTTCCTGAGGCATTTAGTTCAGTGAAAAGCAATTTCGTGATAAGATTGGTCGTTATATAACATCTGAAACAATATTGCCCCACTTTCTATACACACTCTATCTATTATCTATCCATCTTTCAGACTCATATCAA
Source organism: Macrobrachium nipponense (assembly GCF_015104395.2). Lineage (NCBI taxonomy): Eukaryota > Metazoa > Arthropoda > Malacostraca > Decapoda > Palaemonidae > Macrobrachium > Macrobrachium nipponense. The sequence goes on along the minus strand of NC_087220.1, from coordinate 12,542,286 downwards.
TGACTAATGCCACTCTTTACAATCTTACATCTCTAAATTAATTGAAAATATAATTTAGGCCAATGAAGTAATTCAACACTGAAACGGAAATTGACAGTAAAACGGTTGAAAGGTGTAACAGGAAGAAACATCACAGTTGCACTATGATTCAACTGTAAGGAGAGGGTGGCAAGTAAGCTAGAATAAAGATAATATGAAAAGAGATACAGTGAAAGGAACGAAAAGAATTGCAGGTAGGGGCCGAAGGTATGCTGCAAAGAACCATAAGTGCACTGACGGTTCTACCCATGATCATATTGTTTGTCAGCCTTCACAGAAGTATTAAACTCTAGCCGTGCCACCATGTTTCAGTATGCCACCTGACAAATACTTAATTAAACCCTGCTAATAACCACACTAGAAGATATTTCAAAGCAAAAATCAACGAGAGGGAACATGAAATATTGTAACCTAAGAACTTCATTAATTTGTTAATAACTATCAAGGTCCTCGGACTCAAGTTATAAAAGAACAAGTAAAAGATATGCCGAAGTTTCTTCGGCGCAATCGAGTTTTCTGTACATCATACGATGTTGTATGAGCCCGACCTATGAAAGAGTCAGCCCAAGCCCAGTGTTGGCTTGTCCTATATCGTTGCCAGACGCACGGTCATGGATAACTTTAACCCTAAATAGGATAAAATAAAAACTATTGATTCTAAGGGGCTACAATTTGGTATGTTTGATGATTGATGAGTGGATGATCAAAAGACCAATTCGCAGCCATAGCTCTAGCCTCAGTAGTTTTTAAAATCTGAGGACTGACATAAAAAGTGGTCTCAGTAGTTTTTTTTTTTTTCTAAAAAGTCCTCTGGTTACTATCAAGTGTATGCGGGTATATAAGGTACCATCCCCAAAACACAAGGATCCATTCCCTAACAAGAAGTGAGCCCAGAGAAAAAGCGAGATAATGGTCACAGCAACATTCAAGCTTTAACTTCTGAATCACAGATGAGACCCCTGTGCAGAAAATATTCCCAAAATTGGCCAATTTACATAGTTTAACATAAGGCTCTTCAACAATACACCCAACACACAGCACCATTTGCTCCCCTGTCTCCCTTTCTCTCGTTAAAAAAGCTCACCTTCATACATACGGGATTATTCAGGCCTTTCTTTTCTGCTTCTCTCAAAACTTTTTACTCCTGCACTTCTTTCACTAACCTATGTCTCATTCTTTTGATAGAAGCAAACCATCTTAATACATCAATATCAGTCTTTTTACGTATGCTAACCCTGTCACCACAACTTTTTAAAATTAAAGCTTCTAAGTATCCTAACATTTGGTTCAACAATATAATGACTCATTATATATAATGCTAAGCAAACATTGAATTAATGGTTATGCCAAAAGTAAGTTGAAAATGATCATTAAACTCTCCCAAACCTTAAGCAAAACAAATAGATACCTAAATATATTAATAGACTTGAAAGAACAAAGCAGGTTACCAGGCATTCTGAAAGGAACCAGGATACACAAAACGTAAATGGTGCCAATCTAAAAGCGCCCTTAAATGCTAAACAGTGTGTGATTTTGATGGTCATGTTTTCATCTCGAACTCAACCGCAGGCAATTTTCAAAGTCCGCACCGTGAGATATGAACAAGTTTGTTGTGGGCAGCAAGGTTTGAAAGATATAACAGGAAGAAAACCTCGCAGTTGCACTATGAAGCAATGTTAAGAGAGGTTGGACAGTGAGATGGAAGAAAGAGAATATGAATGGGGGTACAGTAAAAGGAAGGTAACGGGGTGCAGCTAGGGACTGAAGGAATTCTGCAATAAACCTTAAGTAATGTCTGCAGTGCACGGCATGAGGTGCACTGATAGCACTACTCCACTAAAGGGTTTATTTTATAAATTAGCAATTGCTGGGTAAATCTGACATTATACTAGATAAACCATCATATTAATATTATATTTGAATGACCTTTTGCAGTGATCTTACCTCTAAAAGATAAACCTATGTTTTAGGAACAATAAGAACATTTATTATTGTATTTTATTAAATATGCATTTCCGTAACGGGTCAAGTTCTGTACTAAATATTACTGTCAATGGAAGCTTCCAGTTAACAATTAATATTTTGTAAAATGTGTATTTTATTCGTCCAAAGTCAGTAACTTTAGAAAAATAATTCTTCCACATAAGATTTTTCTCGATTCAAACCAGAACATCCCAAGTTAGTGTTAATTAAAGGACAAGACTCTCCGCTCTGAGACTTGGGCGTCGCGACACCTGTTTACTACCCAAATGGAATATTCCTATAAGAATAATAAACTAAGGGAACACAGAACCAGTTCCTTCCAATAAGCCCTAATATGGAAAGTTTTCCAGATAGAAAATTCCAATTTCAAATTCTTGGAAAAGGTGAAGTCGTAGAATAGTCATTAAGTTCAATGATTTCCTTAGCCGAGTTTGGTATTACAGTAGTTAAATAACCTGATGTACATTTATTTTTAAAATTCAGATATCAATTCATGGTGAGCCTTAAAAAATCGAATACGAGGGAGGCAGCAGAAGCGTAACTGAAAAGCTTCATCAAAGATGAATGCTCATGATGAGAATACAACTTTGTCGTGATAGCCCGATGTCTTGACGTCGAGGCATTTCAAATATCGCTGTTGCTGTTATATCAATGACCCCAAAATAAAAGATAGCGCTGCAGCGTCTTGTCGAAGTCTCAAGAAGCCACCTCAATTCTGTCATTAAAATTAAATTAAATCTGGTTTTAAAGACAATAAACAGAAGCAATATGGCGAACTTCCCACCCGTTGAGTCAGACATGATAAATGGTGCCTGGTTTAACCGATAAGATAATTATTCCACACAGACTTTTACAAATACACACAGACACACACACACACACTCAATTGCAGAGCGTGTTTAACATTGCTAATACTCCCTCTGCAACGGAGATATTTACAAATTAAATGACATTAATGGCTCAGTTAAAGTAAGCAGAGCTCAGAGGCTGCCAAGAATACCTCGAACACAAGATTTGATGTAATCACTTGCACAATGGAATTTAAGGAAAAGTGCACCGACAAATTCAGGCTGACATAAAACGCTGACACTTGAAAATAAAGTAAAGGCGTCTAGTGAGAGAATTCAAACTATGTGACTGAACCTTTGTAAACACAGCACTTTACTTTGTAGACGTGGCTTCGGGGCAGGTCGAATGGCCTTTAGGAGGACTTAATTAAGGGGCTCACTGGGGAGAAGACGGAGGCCTGGCAAGGTGGACCTCGTGAAAGGGCACGGTACTTTGAGGGAGGCTGAGGTAGGGGAGGGGAGTAGAGGGGAGGAATATACATATATATATATATATATATATATATATAATATATATATATATATATATATATATATATATAATATATATATATAGAAAAACATGTATAATAAGGCCATTACAAACATTGTCTGTTTGTAATGGCCTTATTATACATGTTTTCTATATTTTTCTTTCTTCACTGTGCTTTTCAAGACACAAAGCAACACACAGCGCAAAACGAGTGAGCAAGAAAGCTCTCAAAAAGGCACAGTGAGTAAAGAAAAATATAGAAAACATGTATAATAAGGCCATTACAAACAGACAATGTTCATAAAGATCACTCAACCATGCGACACCCCAACAAGTCAAAAGAAGGAAAGGAAATTGCCTAATGAGAGCATTACATACAAAAATAAAGAAAATTGACTACCTGTCGACCAGTTAATAAAGCAAATAAATTCGCAATTACGAATAGTAACAATAATAGCGGTACTAACAACATACGTATAAAGACATCATCATTAACAGAAACAACAACAAGTAATATCAAAATAAGTGAATGAACAGTAATATCAATAAGAAATACATTAAAAGGAAAATGACTAATACAAAAATTTAGAGGATAATGTTGAAACTTTTCACTATTTTATCTATGATAAGATTGACTAATTTGTACACACCAGGGCTCAGATTTAAAAGTTTTTTTTTCTAGAATACGTCTTCATAAAAGCAGATTCAATTATATTCCTACTAATATAATCGTTACAAAATAAGATTTTTTTGCTTCTGTTCAATCAATAGCATAGTGATGATTACTAAGAAGAATAAAAAGGGACACTAGAAGTCTTTCCTGTTCTAATAGAATATTTATGTTGGTTTAATCTAGTAGAAACTTCTTTCCTAGTTTGGAGGTTATTTTTCTTGTCACAAGTTTACAAGGAATAGTACAGAAGCAGTAAGTAGATGAATTTTATGATAAGGTATTGATGATTTACTTATCAGAATGAAGATGTAAGAAATAAATAATGTGCATGTTAAATGGTACAAATAAAATTATTTCTAATGAAATAGTACTCATTTTAATTTTCATTGTTGAAACAACGCTCTATTTGTCTATAGATTTTAGCACGAACCTTCGAGTAAGCTGGATGTCGGATCACGCCTTGTTAAACCTTCACATAAATAATTATACACTACTCGGGCTTTTAATATATTATTATTATTTTATTATTTATTATTATTATTATTATTATTAGTATTATTATTATTATTATTATTATTATTATTATTATTATTATTATTATTAAAAATAGCAATTTTTTTACATAGAAATTACAGGTTTTTTTTATATCTAACTACTTTTAAAGGTAAAATTACAAAATGTTAAGTTACCTCAATAAATACAGAAATCTAATTATCTATACAACTCCGCTTGCCTACTCATATCCTATCATGTAACGTCAAAGCCAGCTGGCATTTCCAGGTTGCTGGGTTATGCAATGTGTCAATTCAAATTACCTACGATGTCTAAGCAATTCTAAGCCAACGGTTTGTTCCCCTCAGTGACATTCAGTAGAATTAGAATATTATCTTAGACGAAGAAACAGTTTACCATTATGCTTTATATTTTAACTCCACCATTCCATGAAATTTAGTTAAACCTACCCATTTTTCACTATTTCATAACCCAAATGATTATCGTAGTGCTATCCATGTTCGTGGTCATGAGGGTAACAATAGCTAAATATATAATGATCTAAAAGCAATATTATTTCATTTCCCTCTCAGTTTCCAATAAAAAAAAATATCTCCAAGCCTTGCCGTATCTCTTCTCATAAGCAATACTCATTGTAATATGTCCATAAAGGACTTCATTGGGAAAGTTTTAAGATTTCTATAAAGTTGAAAATTCTCTTGCGTGGCAGATATCTAGTTATTATTACATTTTTTTATTTATTGATTTTTCTTTTTGTCTACCACAATCATCTTATTCGAATGGGTGGTTTTTATGGTATGGGGTTCCAGGTTGCATCCTGCGTGTGTTTCCAGTGGCACACTCTTCTGCATGAGTTCTGGAGCTACTTCAGCTTTTAGGTTCTCCAGGTACCTTTTCAGTGATCTTGGGATCAGGCCTAGTGTTTCTATGGTTATTGGTAGAATTTCTGTAGCATATCCCATATCCCTCCTATTTCTATTTTTAAGTCTTGATACTTAGCAATTTTTTATCTTCTTTCTCACCTAATTTGGTGTTCCATGGTATTGCAACATCAATGGGTGATACTTTCTTCATTATTTTATCAACCAACGTCATGTCTGGTCTATTTGCACGTATCATCCTATCTTTTCTGATACCACAGTCCAGAGGATCTTTGCCTGATTGTTTTCTAACTTTCCTCAGATTGGAGTTCGTACCACTTATCACTGCAAGCTACCTGATATTTCTTGCACAGGCCTTTTACTACTGAATCATGCCTCTTTTTGTACTGGTTCTGTGCAAGTGCTAGACATTCACTTGCTATGTGGTTTATGGTCTTTTTTTCATATTAGGGGAGATGTTATTTCCATCTATCATTCTTTGAATATATCTAGTTTCTAGTACCTGATCTTGTGCCGCTGTTACCAACCCCTCTGTTTCCTTGTAGCCACTGCCATGTTTCATCGCTGACCAGTTCTTTAGTCTGTCTCATGTACTGTCCGTGCACTGGTTTGGTGTGGCTTTTTCTGCCATTTTGAGCATTATAATAGGTCAAATAAATTCTTATTTTATTACAATTGCTGGATTTGTTACTGTAAGATGTCCAAAATGAATGAAGGTCATGGCAAGCTTAAGGCGACCATTCGATATGCAAATATTTGGGAAAGTTCCAAATGTAATTTTCAGTGTTTTGCAAATACTGTGGAAGAGAGCATGTCATCGGCTATAGAGTATGTATAACGACAAACGTTGAATTATTTGCAATACTAGTTAATAACAGCTTTCATTAACGTAGTTTGACATCTTTTACATTTTTGGTGTTCAAGGTAAATATTCGATAGAAAAAGATTCTCTTTAGTCTTTAGTATCTGCAGAATTTCTTGGTAATAATTTTAATTTTTTTCAATAAACTTAAATTTTAATGTTTTAATTGATATTTGGCCGAAAAATTATCTTTAGTTTTTAAGACTTGATTTTTTCCTGTTTGTTATTTGTAAATAAACTTGAATTTTAACAATTCCATTACAGTTTAACTGAATTTCTTCTGAAACGTTTGAGCTAAACCGAGAACTCTATTTGGATACCACTGGCCAAGAAATAATCGGAATTCGTAAAAATCCTATTTATATTCTTTCAAATAATATTTCTTGCATTTGGGGGGAGAGAGAGAAAGAAAGGTTTGCGAGATGGCCTAATGTATCTCGATGTCACCAATAATGATAGGAACTCTGTAAATCCATTAACGTCTGGATATTGAATTCCATATAAAAGGGGACACGTGTAAACATTGCATATGGGTGTAAAATTTACTTGTCACTTTTTTATCAGATACATATGTAACTATAATAGTCACCTTTCAGTGTGAAGGTGACACTTTTTTGCAAGGATACAGTTCATCTTGGTGAACTAACTGAGCGATTCCTCTCTCTAATAATAACAATAACATGGCTCCAGGAAGTCAAGGCAGAAGAAACGGGGAGAATAAATCAAATATTCACTGAGATCACGACCGACACAATCAGACACCAACTAAAGAAAGTGCCCAACTGGAAAGCATAAGTCCCGATGAAGTCCATGGATACTGGCTCAAAAACTACCATGCTTCCAAACGAGTGACCACAAGGAGAATATCCTTAATACAGAACGACAATAGCAAGGGTAATATAGCCAGTAACTACAGGCCTATCACCTGCCTACTAATAATGCAAAAGTTACTAATAGGTATATCATCATGGAAAGGTTACACAACTATCTAGGTGATACAAACACCATCGACGAACTAACAGAAAGGCTGCAGAAAAAAATGTCGGGGCACAAAAGACCAGCTCCTGATGGACCAAATGGTAATGAAGAACAGTAAGAGGAGGAAAACCAACCTAAACATGGCATGGATTGACTAGAATAAAGCCTTCGACATGATACCACACACATGGTTAATAGAATACCTGAAAATATATGGGGCAGAGGAAAACACCATCAGCTTCCTAAAAAATACAATACGCAACTGAAATCAAATACTTGCAAGCTTTGGAATAAGACTATTGATTGATTTATTAATTCTTACTGGCGTCGCAACGACGGGGTTATTGACGCCGTATCAATAAAAGGAATTGCAAAGGAAAAGTCAATTAAAATGCTATAAATATGTTTATATAAAATCTGTCAGAGAACTACAGAGAACCCAAAAGCACAGGAAATACCTATCTCACCTACACACCTATTTCAAATTAATTGTAAACAAAAATACAAGCAACACTGGCACCCCGCATACTTCCAAATTCTACAGAGTTCTGTCAAAATAAATAGATATTAAAAGTACTAAAACATTATATATGGTAATAAATATATAAATTGGAGGTAAACTTTATGTACATAAAAATTTCCTGATGCAAAAAGACTTGAAAGCAAATGATATACACTGACACATACTAACACATACATAGACTCAAACATCTTGACCAAATTAACCTACATTTTTTCTAGAAGACCTGCTTCTTGAAGGTAACTAAAAAGGCTATCCTCATTAAAATCTCTGCCTATAATGGCATCCAGTTTAAGATCCATTCTTCCAACTACGTTAAAATGACGGTTCCTTGCTGATATTAAGCTGGGGCATTCTACTATTAAATGTTTTACTGTGAGGGGAACAAGACAATCCTCACAAAGTGGTTCAGGGTCATTGTTCATTAAAACCCCATGAGTAATCCGTGTGTGGCCGATCCGTAACCTACATAATGCAGTCTCTTTCCGACGGTCTTCTAACATATAAAGCCAGGGGTTGATTACATCAGTGAGTTCTCTCATTTTAATATTACTCTCTATTGTCCAATAGAATTGCCAAACTGATTCTACTGTCTTTTTAATTTCAAGAATGTAGTCTGAACAAGGAATTGCTATACTTCTTGGATTTTTTTATGTACCTAATTTAGCCAATTCATCAGCTCGTTCATTTCCAACAATACCAACATGTGAAGGAACCCAGCAGAGGTTAACTGCCTTCTGTTTTTGTTTTAATAAAAACAACCACTCTGTTATTTCCAGTACCACAAGGTGTACTGGATTAAAAGATGCCAAAGCTTCCAAGGCACTCTTGGAATCACTAAAAATGGTAAAATTATCTCCTTCTAAAGTTACAATTTTCTTTAGTGCTGTTAAAATGCTAAAAAGTTCAGCAGTAAAAATAGAAGCAAAACTTGGTAATGCACCATTAACACTACTGTCAGGGTATACCACTCCAAACCCAACGCCTGCACTGGATTTGGAGCCATCGGTAAAGAATTGCCTCGAGGAATAAGACTAGCAGAGGTTAATATCAGGAGAGGGATCTTCCAGGGCAATTCACTGCTCCCACAACTCTTCGTAGCAGCCATGAATTCCATGCCAAAAGCAGTGCAGAAGATGGATTCTGAGTACCAACTTAAGAAAAAAGGCAAAAGAATTAACCATCTGATGTTCAAGGACAACATCAAGCTGTATGGTAAGAGCATCAAGGAAATATATACCCTAATCCAGACTGTACGAATTGTATCTGGGGACATCAGTATGGAGTATGGAATAGAAATATATGCCTTGATCAACATATAACAGGGCAAAGTAACAATGACTGAAGGAATAAAGCTACCAGATGGGAACAATATCTAACACATAGATGAGATGGGATACAAATACCAGGGAATAATGGAAGGAGAGGATATAAAACACCAAGAGATGAAGAAAGAATATATGCAGAGACTTAAGGCGATACTCAAGTCTAAGCTCAACACCGGAAATATGATAAAAGACATAAACACGTGGACAGTACCAGTTATCAGATATAGTGCAGGAGTAGTGGAATGGAAAAAGGCAGAAATCCACAGCGTAAACCAAAAAACTAGGAAACATATGCAATACACAAAGCGCTACACCCATTTGTAAATACAGACACTATACATAACACGAAAGGAAGGAGGGAAAGGCCTACTAAGCATAGAGGACTATGTCAACATCGAGAACAGAGCACTGATCAATATCTGAAAACCAGTGAAGACGAGTGGTTCAAGAGTGCGTGGGAAGAAGGGCTGATAAAAGTAGATGAAGATCCAGAGACATTCAGAAACAGAATAATAAACAGAACAGAGGAATAGCACAACAAACCAATGCACAGACGATACATGATACAGACTAAAGAACTGGCTAGTGATGAAACATGGCAATGGCTACAGAGGGGAGTGCTCAAGAAGGAAACAGAAGGAAGATAACAGCGGTAAAAGATCAGGCCATAATAACTGGATATGTTCAAAGGACGATAGATGAAAATAACATCTCACTCATATGCAGGAAATGCAAAATGAAAAACAAGATCATAAACCATATTGCAAGTAAATGTCTGGCAATTGCACAGAACTAGTACTAAAAGAGGCATCATTCAGTGGCAAAAGCCCTCCACTAGAGCCTGTGTAAGAAACACCAGCTACCTTGCAGTAATAAGTGGTATGAGCACCAACCTGAAGGAATGATAAGAAACGCTCTGGCAAAGATCCTCCGGAACTTTGCTATCAGAACAGATAGGGTGATACGTGCAAATAGACCAGACGTGACGTTGATTGATGAATTCAAGAAGAAAGCATCACTCATTGATGTCGCAATACCATGGGACAAGTCAAATTAGAGGACTGTGGTGGACCAAAAAAATTAAATAAATTAAACATAATTTATTATCTAATGGTCTAGAACAGGCAAGAAAACATAAAAATACATTGAGTTCCTCAGAGCTTACAAGCGAAAACTTGGTACCATGACAAACAAAGAGTTTTGAGATTTATGTTCTTGGAAAGTGTTGATTGTCACAGTCTGCAGCATGAGCATAATTACAAGGCATTGATAAAGAAGAATAGATAGACCAGTCTTAGTCTTCAAGACCTAAATTAGGTTGACCAACTCTGTTGGTATCAAATTACATTACTCGCAAATACCTAAATGTGAGATAATTGGGAATGAAATAAATTTATAATTTTGTTATATTTTATAACTTGTCTAAACATCAATTACAAAAGAATGCTGTGATAGTTTGATGTGTTTTAGTAGTTTCTGCTTTATATATTTTAGATAACAAAATCAAACAGACATACCACTGTGGCTTTATTCTCCCATTTTATTGACTCATGTGTTTATGACTTTTCTTTGCATAATGATAATAACATTAATTCGCTAGTTCCCTACAATAGATATATTTTATGGACTTGCTTCAGAATTGGTGGTCAAAATATTATCAAAATTTTAAATATAATCGTTTTAGTTTGGAAAACCCCATTCCAAATTCACCGAGTCACTGCCAGACATTTATCTCTGAGATGTTGTATATACTATATATACATATATATATATATATATATATATATATATATATATATATATATATATATATATATATATATATATATATATATATATATATATATATATATATATTCACCGAGTCACTGCCAGACATTTATCTCTGAGATGTTGTATATACATATATATATACATATATATATATATATATATATATATATATATATATATATATATATATATATATATATATATATATATATATATATATATATATATATATATGACAGGTAAAAATGTTCTGTAACAACAGAATTCCATCTAATAAAAGGAGCCCATAAAAACACCAAAATGTAGAGAGAAAAGTTTACAGAAAAGGTGGTATTTATACCAAGAGATCCGTCCACAAGTAAGCCAATTTAGGTCACCCCCGCTGATAATCTTCCTTTAATCTTCTTAAGCGTTGGTTGAATGAAGACTTCGTCGACGACATCTGAGATCCATGCCCCTTTTGAGATGTTCATTACCTGCTTCTCTTTTATTAAAGCCGATTCCATCATTTGACTCTTGTACCGGCAGTTGCTGCTATAAATTACACGTGACAAATTCCAGTTTATTCTATGGTTATGTTCATTTATATGGTTGAAAATAGCCGAGTTCTGTTGTCCATACCTAACTGACCGTTTGTGTTGTATTAATCTCTGGGGAAGTGATTTCCCTGTAAATCCGATGTAAGATTGGTCACAGTCTTGGCATGGGATCTCATAGACCCCAGAGTCCTTGGGTGATGTCTTTTGTTGGACGTTAATCAGGGATTTGGCTAAGGTGTTTAGGTAGGTAAATGCAAAAGGGTTGGATTTCCCAAGGGTGTGCGTTACTCTTTTAATCGTCTCCAGGTGAGGAATTTTTATTTTATTGTTGGTGTGCTCTAGTCTTGTCTTTAGGGGGTCGGTAGAAAATTACGTTTGCTTTTTGAATTGCTTTCTCAATTATATGGTCAGGATACTTTAAAGACAAAAGTTGCTTGCGAATTAGTTCAAATTCTTTTTCCAGGAAATCTGGGGAACAAATTCGTAAGGCTCTTAAGAATAGGTTACTAGCGATGCCTATCTTGATGGTAATGTCGTGATAGCTAAAATAAAAATTCCTCACCTGGAGACGATTAAAAGAGTAACGCACAACTTGGGAAACAAATCCAACCCTTTTTGCATTACCTACCTAAACACCTTAGCCAAATCCCTGATTAACGTCCAACAAAAGACATCTCCAAAGGACTCTGGGGTCTATGAGATCCCATGCCAAGACTGTGACCAATCTTACTCGGATTTACAGGGAAATCACTTCCCCAGAGATTAATACAACACAAACAGTCAGTTAGGTATGGACAACAGAACTCGGCTATTTCAACCATATAAATGAACATAACCATAGAATAAACTGGAATTTGTCACGTGTAATTTATAGCAGCAACTGCCGGTACAAGAGTCAAATGATGGAATCGGCCTTAATAAAAGAGAAGCAGGTAATGAACATCTCAAAAGGGGCATGGATCTCAGATGTCGTCGACGAAGTCTTCATTCAACCAACGCTTAAGAAGATTAAAGGAAGATTATCAGCGGGGGGTGACCTAAATTGGCTTACTTGTGGACGGATCTCTTGGTATAAATACCACCTTTTCTGTAAACTTTTCTCATTCATATACCTGAAGAGAGAGACAGCAGTCTCTGAAATATAGTACTTTTCTCTCTACATTTTGGTGTTTTTATGGGTCCTTTTATTAGATATATATATATATATATATATATATATATATATATATATATATATATATATATATATATATATATATATATATAATATATATATATATATATATATATATGTTCATAAAGCTGGCTTGAACATTTTCAAGCAAAATTCGGAGAAGGGGAAACCGAGTAAATTATTTGTAGCGTCACATTTGACTTCGACTTTCTAAAAAGAAACTTGCTTTATTTACAAAGTTGGACAGTATCTCAGATATAGTAGAAGTACTCTCTCTCTCTTTCTCTCTCTCCTCTTCTCTCTATCTCTACGTTGTATCAGAAGTACTCTCTCTCTCTCTCTCTCTCTCTCTCTCTCTCTCTACGTGTATCAGCGCTTCCTCGCCCAACCATCACTTGGTCGTATATATCAGACGTTACAGACGACGTTTAAAGGTATTTCATCTTTCATTTCCTTACCTGTTGTTCTTTCTATTATTGGAAAATTAATATTTGTTAACTGCCGGATTTGATAATACAAAATGACTTTGTAATTTATACGATTAACAGCAAATATTGAATTATTTACTAGATGGTAATAATAAAATAAAAATAATCGTTCACTTTTATATTCTCGCTATCAGTTCTGTCAAACGCATAAAGAAACACTGACAATTAACAAAATACTGGAAATAAATAAAAGAAAAAAAATCACACGATATAGATCATATCCCACCTCCAAAAAAGGATACACTAGATATTTCTCAGAGAGTTGAAATTCCGGGAGAGTTTTCCCCAGTTGCAGGATTTAGGTGACTCGGAGCGACAACTACGCTACTTCATGAGATTTAGAGCCGCTTGGAAAGTCTCTTTCTCACTCCTCCTGGAAAAGGTGGATGAAAGAGCGCTGTTTCTTTTTCAGCTATTTTGGTGGTGATTCTGCTTGTTTGCTCACTGTCAATTAACTTCGGAAGTTATCACACTTTTAGCAAGAGAGATGGAATAGCAGGCAGAGTACAAAATAATTATGCCTGTCATATGCCAGCACGGGCTCCTCCCCCTAGGGAACCCCATAAACAGGTAATGTTTTCAAGTGATAAACAGGCTTGGTGTATCCCTCACGATTACAACCCTTAGCACAGCAAGGAAGGCTACTCAAGATTTTTAATATACTTACTTAACTTTCTGTATTTTAAAAGTACATATTTATCATGTTGAGGATTTCAGACAAGAGTGTTAGCTACTTGATAAAATTGCACTGATTCCTCGTAAATCATTCATTTGGATAATTTAAAAAACAAAAAAGAGCAACTGTCTTTTCGATGTTGCTGAAAAATTATATCACGCATTTGATCATCACGAAAGAGTTTTAAGGAAATATTAGTTAAAGGGAAATCTAGGCAACCTCCAGTATTGCTTGGCACGCAGACTTTGTTATGACAATGAAGCCAAGGAATTTGATTCGTGGAGCAAATCATCACAAAATAGTCAAGATATTTCAGTTCTGAAAAGAGTTCATTCCATTTTCTTTACTATTAAATTAATGGCATGTTAAATAGAGGCAAAATCTATAATTTCAAACAGGGAACTGCACACTGTCAAAATTGTTAGTATTCAACTTCCAGAGCATTCAAATGTGTAAAACATTTAGAGAAAAATATTATTTCGTCTAATAATAGGAAAACTACCAAGTGGCTGTCCAGAAATATAAAATTAAGATTATTTTACGGAGTTACTCTGTCTGGACGTTTGACATGGTTAGTGCTGGAGTCTTATGGTCATATTACCTCCCAGGTAGGGGTTATATGTTTTTCGTATCTTTATTTATTTATTTATCTACCTCTTTGCCTGTTTATTTATTGCAGTGAGAAACGAGTCTGCTATTTTTTTTAAAACCTTACAAGGGTGGCCCATGTCAATCAATTTGAGCCTTCACTAGAAAATATTATTTTTGACAGAATTATGACCGTATACATGCACAGCCATAAACATTCATATCTTTAGAGATCCTTTTTTCTTTCACTTTTAAGAGATTTAACATATATTTAATTCCTTATTCCATTTACTTTTCTCTTTACTGTTTTATGTCTCCTTTATTAAACAGAAAATACAAAAAAATTAAGCTAAACCTGTTATCAACTAAAACACTATATATCTGCAAATATCATAACAGTTTTGAAATGAGGAACACCAGGGATAAATCGATGTATAGACAGATAAATATAAGAGGATTTCGTTTCATATGAATCAACAAAATAATCCCTGCCAAATCCCACCAGTGGCTTTGAAAATTCCGAGAAAATGATTGCTGGCTTTTCGTACATCTCTTTCATCAAAGCTGGATTATATATCCTTAAAAAATTAAGAAACCGATGCACTCTTGATGTTGCATCAACTGGATTAAAAATAGATCACTTCATTGCGTGATCAAAGGAATATTATTTGTTACCCTGAATAAAAAAAATAAACCTATTTATTGAAAGATATTCATCAATTTTCGTTATTCAAAATGATTTTGGTATCTGTACTTCATATCTTGACGTTACATATTAAAACAAACTTCTTGCATGGTCACTAAACTTTTATAAAATCATGAAATGAAAATGTAATTCTATATTTGAATTTTTTTTTTTAAATGTTTAGAAAATATCGATTGTAAGGTGAACTAATAAATGTATACTATAAATATTTTGAATGGGATTTAGATGCATCGTCTTTCAATTGACTATACGAAACTTCACGTTCAGCGAATACTTGTCGTATGTGGGTACGCAAATCCAAAGGTATTTTTGACAGATCATTTTTTTTTATCATGAGATGGTGTATTTTCTCCACAAGCTTTGGCTTTATTAAAAAATCACCAGGAATCCGTGCCAACAGGACAGAGGTTATGACCAGAAATACGTAGCACAAATTGCTTTTCTCATTGTTTCAACACTTGTACTTGTGTTACTTCGCAATGTACTTCAGTTACAATACTGAATACATTTTATAAGTTTTTGCGTTAGCATGATTTTTCCTGAAAGAAAGCTTTTCTTTCTAAGCTTTGCAGTCTTGGTTGTGGTTATTTCACTCAAGTCTTGTTTCGTTTTCATCAAACGATATCCCTTCCTTTTTTCAGCGTGATTTATGCACTCTTCTTTCTTCACTTTTACATTTCTATAAGGGCCATCTTCATTATTCATTCCACAAATAGCTTTATAGGCACTCGAGTCCCCGTCACCTACTAACATTACATAACGGAAACCAAATGTTTCAGATCGAGACAACATCCTCACTGCCTCTTCTGCTTCCATACTGCCAGATTTTCCTTCAAAGTTTTTATTACATTTATGACGTTTATTTTCAGAACATTTACCACAATAATTACTAAGTACTTCAAAATCAATCACTGTCCGTAAACACTTCTATTACAAACCTAACACCTATATATGATCGATGGCCACGAGTGAGCCAGGTACCATCCGATGAAATATCAATGTTTATCATACCATTTTCATCAAGTTGAGCTCCAAGTTGATCTATATAAAAATCCCTCACAAATCTATGGGCCTTTCCTTGCATCTTCTTCACATGCATTTTCATCTTTTTATACAAAAAATAACTTTCTTGAAAATGCTCCAGCAGTCAGAGGAGGGCCACCAACGAAACCTGACATTCTTCTTAGGCCTGAGCGTCCAATTCCATTATCCAGTGAATGAAACACCTCTCGCAAGTTATTCTGAAATAATTTTTGATGCGATTTCACATCCCCATATGCTTTTGGGGGTGCGTGGCACAAAACACTCTTACAATCATTGCAGACCACGTCATAATGTGGTACCCCATCTGTCCTTACCAGGAACAATTTTTATGTTAGGTTTACATTTTCATTTTGGGCACTTCAAAACACTCGCTATAGCTTCTAGCTGCGTTTTACTTATCAAACTGACGTCATCATATTCTTCCAACTGCTCTCCCTTATCTTTCTCAACTATCGACATCAGCTTTGCCCCTATAAGTGGGGGTGGAATGCGGCCTCTTCAGTGGAGGAAGTTGTTCTTGTTGTTTCCTGTTTTGATGAAGCCACAGGTTCATTAGTTGAAGATGAAGCTGAAGCTGCTACATCTATATCTTCCTCCATTACTATTTCGCCATCATGCATCATCCCTGATAATTGTTCATTTGACACCGAAGGTTTAGCGATATCACCCGCATGTTGCTAGATCACATGGTGGCCTCGTTCGCCTCCTCCAACATGGGCTGCTCCATCTTGAATGTTACTATGCCTACTTTGCCATTTACATCGTCTTGCAAAGGCAATCTTTTCTCTATACTGACGTAGAATTTGTCTTTTGGATTTTGGCATGGTAAATATATCACTGGAACTTATCACTGGAACTTATCACGGTTTATCGTGAGTACTGCATACATGGCACTGCATCGCCATGACGACCCGTGTAGTGCCATATGCCTCAACCACAAAAAATGCAATAACTTCGTTATTTATTGCACGATTTGTACGATACTTTCACACGTGACTCTTGAGTTGTGGTGCTGTTCACTGCCAAAAAATCACGATTTTTGACATCCCAAATTATTTTCATGAAAATCGATGGCGGATTGATACCTTTAGTGTAGCGACACAGTTAAAAGTGATATCACTGAATATTGTTTTATCAAGTCAAATAATGGAAGTGGTCCAAATTTAAGTCTTGGCTTGATTAAACTCAATGCTGTCATAATAAAAAAAAATGTTGATAAATATCAGTAACAAAATTAATATATTCAGCTTAATATATACGGCACGGAGGTGGAAATATTGATGGACAAATGAAGAAGAGTTACTGAAAACTGGTACTTGCTGGAACACAAAGCACAGAAATTATATAGATGATATCTTGATTATGCTGTCCTTATTTGAAGACGTGTGATCCACGGGAAAACCTCTATACTAACTTATTATTTTGGATTTTGTATGGCTAAGCTTTCACATCTCTTATGGTTAAATCTGTGGTTTTAGTGTGTGATCGTGTGATCCTAGATTATCCTGAATTATGTCTTTGATTTTTACCATATTGACCAACAACCACCTGGTACTCTTTATCGTTTTGTTTACCGTGTAACCCTCTTTCTAACTGCATTTCATTTATGCCCCTACGATGCCTGAATAGATAGGAGAAGCACTTGGTACTGTTAATCTTTCTGCCTCTCACTTCCTTGTGGTGTTCTCATATATATATATATATATATATATATATATATATATATATATATATATATATATATATAGTATATATATATATATATATATATATATATATATATATATATATATATTTCCGTAAACATGTTTCAAAATCATCCGATTTCATCTTCAGTACCTAAAATTATATAGTTGCATTATAGAATAGAGTCGGGGCTATTAGCCAATATAAAGAAAATGTTTAAAAGTATACAAATCCAAAATTAATTAAAATTCTGTATTATTTTATAGAGTCTTAGATTGTAAATAGTAATAAAATAGTTCATACATTATTAATACAGTATATGAATTCTCATTAAAAACAAAAGTACATATCAATTACAAATTTATAGTTATAGGAGCGTACCTCAAATTGTAGGTACTCTAACAGAAGGGCTTCATTCATGTTGCAGCCCATATGCTAGTTTGTCACCAAAAACCGCACTCCGGTTCCTGCATTATCTAACTATACTCTGTTTTTTTTTCTATCTGTCCACCCACCTGTAGTGCTCGCGCATGGCAACACTGCGTCCCTGGCTTTAAATAGTTACGCTATGTGTAAGTTTTAGGTAAATAAAAGGATATATGGGTGTACATTTGCAACTGAAAAAGTGTTTTAATAATTTAATGTATGCAATTTACACAGTCAATATTCGATCAGGGTATCGTTATTATTGTTGAATGTAAGCTGCCTTTTCGGGGTGGCGAATGGAACAGCCAGACGCAGTGGCGGGAAAATTGCTTCTCTTGCTGTTCACTATGGCAAGATGGACCACACCTACTCTGCTACTAAGCTACGTGTTACTTCATTACACGCAAGTATATCAGTATATACATACTTTTAATTTTTATAAAGTGCGTTTTAGCCAGATATGATATGACGTAACTTGGTTTAACATCTGTTCAATGGAATTTGCGTCTGGCTCTAACGTCCAACAAGTTTAATAAAAGCCGAAGAACGCAGAAGAACAGATTTTTAGTTTTCAGTTACCTTTATATTACAATATTGGTGCTGCCATCTGACAAACAGACATAGACGAAAGGCGTACAGAGTGACTGATGCAAAGAGAGAGAAAGAGATGAGAGAGAGGAAGAGAGACTGAGAGAGAGAGGAAGACAGAAATGGTTGGGGGTTCCTTCTTGGGGTAATGGGATGTAAGCTATGTTTCAGAATAGGCAATAGAAAAAATCGTAAAATAATAGATTTTATAATCATTCATATTGACTTAGTTTCATTTCGAATATCACAGTACGATTTGCCATCATACGGATTGAATGTAACTAGAAAGTTTTGTAATTTCGGTGACTAGAACTTCTGTGCTGTACTCAGATATTTTTGGTCAAATGAATATGCCTAAATAATAGTAAAAGGATCCCGTTGAAGAGCTTAGTAAAAAGATATTAAAACCTAAATTTAAATTTATTATTTGGATACTCACCCCTACCGAACCTGCCTACCGTCCCCCACTCTCTCTCTCTCTCTCTCTCTCTCTCT
This sequence comes from Macrobrachium nipponense, assembly GCF_015104395.2. Lineage (NCBI taxonomy): Eukaryota > Metazoa > Arthropoda > Malacostraca > Decapoda > Palaemonidae > Macrobrachium > Macrobrachium nipponense. The sequence goes on along the minus strand of NC_087220.1, from coordinate 12,523,006 downwards.
CTCCTCTCTCTCTCTCTCTCTCTCTCTCTCTCTATCTATATATATATATATATATAATATATATATATATATATATATATATATATATATATATTTATATATATATATATATATATATATATATATATATATATAATATATTTAGACCTTATACTTAACGTTATTTGTTAAAAGATAGCCAACACTTAGAAAACGATACTGTAGCTCCCATCTGAGGAAAAGCCTCCGAAATGCAAAATTCAGAGCAACTCCAACAGGTAAATGAACTGAAAAGGATAACAGCAGCGCCGTAGATGTTTTTACATCACTCGCATCGTTAATGTTGCAAGCTCTAAAGCCTTGGAAATCCATCATGTTTATTGACTTGGATTCCATTTTAAGCTTTGCGTGATCTCCAGGGATGTTGAAGGAGTTTGTTTCTGAATTAACACGGAGGTGGAAATATTGATGGAGAAATGAAGAAGACTTACTGAAAACTGGTGGTTGCTGGAACACAAAGCGCAGGAATTATTTAGATTATATCTTGATCATGCTGTCCTCAATTGAAGACGTGAGATCCACGTGAGTACCTCTACACTAACTTATTATTATTATTATTATTATTATTATTATTATTATTATTATTATTATTATTATTATTATTATTATTATTATTATTATTATTATTCAGAACACGAACACAGTTCATATGAACCACTGGCAAGGAAAATACGAGGGCATTGTATTTTGGTTCTAACGTATTGCATCCTAGCTTGAACTTTTCAGTTTCAAATTGCACGAAGACTGTTCTATAATCCAACGGAGTGAGGAATGTTGTATCACCGAAACTGATAAGTATTACAGCAAGGTCAATATTATTGGCCCTCCTGTTCAGCAAATCTGACCACTCAGCAAGAAAAGAGGTTCAAGGATCAAATGTGAATTAAAAAAGATCTCTGTTAAACAGACGTCTCCCACCACGGATCATTCTGTCTAAAAGAGAAAAATCTCTGACAGACGCAGATATCCACACCTTAGAACAGTATTTTAGTAAAGGAATGACAAATGACCTAAAACAGGTTGCATTTTTATCACTGTAATAAGTAATATGGGCTTTACGTGGAATACTGCAGAGTATTCCATTTCATCTACTACAGATAGGTTAAAAACGATTCATGTTGACAAAGTATTAATGGATCATAGTTTGATAAGAAGGGAAATATACGGACAGTCTGACATATGTCTTGTAATTAGAGGCTTATCATATGCGTGTAAATCATGTGAGAAAAAGTATACGATGCGTTTGTTATTGTATTTATAATTAAGTAGAAATGTATGCACTGACTTCCTAATATATATCAAATATTATGTGTGTGGGTGTTCGTAAAGGAAAGTGTTTTTATTTTATTAAATTTTTTTAAAGATGCCGAAGCCTTTGAACTACAATGGAATAAAAACAAAGTTACTGATGAAAAATAATTTTACTTTCCTCTAAGTCATATGAATCTGTCAAGCGAGACGATATATTCCATGAAAACAATGCATCATAAATTCTACCAACATGAAATTATTCTTCGGACCCTTTTGTAAGTACATTTATGACAGTGAACTATTATCTCTCTCTTTTATTTTATTTAGTGCAACACAAATCTGACCTGTGTGCAGGAGATACTGTCCTTCAACTCCCTCTCCGTGATTCTCTTTTGATGTTATGTTTACATGAATGCCTGAATTGGAGCAACGCTTCAAGTCTTAATGAGCAGACGTTTTGATACATATTCAGGCAATCTGAATATAATTGTGTTTTGTTACACGTTAATGACTATGAATTCTGGTGGGAACACCAGTCGTCATTATATTCAACTATAATTTTAGAAGCACTTGGGGATCAACTCTTTTCCCGCAAGTCTTGACTTTTTGTTTTGTTTTAAATTGATGGGTTCAGAGGTTGATGCCTCGTTATATCGGTCTTTGGATTTAGTAAAGAAATAGTTTTTCTATATCACCTAACGAAATGCACAGCTAAAAAAAAAAACGATATCCTACATAAGTAAATATTTACGTACACACTCCATCTTCATTCAAGCAAATATGAAAGGATGAAATCATTCCTATTCTGGATGAGTAGGCAAAGGCTGAAGTGCATTTTCATAACTTTACAAAATATTTGTCGGTGATGGGAAGGGAATATCCTACAGACCCATAAAGATGTGAGGTTGAATGTAAAACGAAATACAAACTTCATAACAAACTGCATCCTGCACATCCGCCTGTCTTTGTCAGGGCTTATCATGGAATCGTGACAAATATTTCTTTTCATGTCCAGAAATAAAAGTTTAGAGTAATGTATTTGTTGTGAATTATTCAACGACGAAAATGACCGGATTCGCCAGGTCTCGTTGGCATAGAGGCCCACCTGAAGGGGCGGCACCCAGCCCTTACACAAGGACGGGTGAATAATGCACGGACAATTTTACAATTTTATTATAAAAATAAACCCTAATCTCATGGCTACACCCTGGTAAAACCAATCCTAACACTACGACGCTTTTCCCGCCCAATCACCAAGTTACAACAACTACGAAGGCACAAGGAAAAATTGACATTGACACTTGAATTAATGCTAAAGTTCAACCTACGTTCACTAGGATCAAGAACACTTCAATTTCCAACGTTACATAAACCCTTGGTATCGATATAATGAATAAGCAAGGCAACTCACAGCCACCACTTGGTGGAGATCAAAATCCTTGCGCGAAAACGTCGACCAGATTTATTCGCATTTTATAACGCTTTGCAAGTATCATGATTCTTCTATGTTAATGTTAATTTAACTGCATAAAATGTATTGAAAGGTTCTCAGTGATCTTACATGGATGATTCAATAAAGAATACAATACATTGCAATTCAACAGAGTACTATTGTGTTTCTACCGCCAACTGGGTTTCGGGCAATTCCGCTGTAGGTACGAGGCAGACCCAAGTCGAGGGGGAAATGGTGCACTCAATTTTCAGGACAGGATTATCGGCAAGTTGTGCTTAAGAAATGGTAGCTGGTCAAAGTAGCTCCGGACAAGAGACCCATTTTTTTAACATATGTGGGTACATCCCATTAACAATGACACTTAGGTTTTCTTTTTCTTTGTCTTTAGCTTTGCCTATTTCTCTATGGGGGGCCTGTTTCATATAAGCCTTCTCTACCCAATGGAACCTTAATTATTAAACCTTTCTCCTGTATGTCCTTTTGACCTTCCATCTGAACTTTGGCCTTCCTCTTCTTCATACCTCATCCTCCATGCTCATAACCGTCTTACATATACGATCTCTCTGCATGACAGGAGCAAACCATTGTAGTTTTCTTCGAAACTTCCATAACCTAAACTCTTGCCCTAATAAGTTCATTTTCGACCCTATTTGTTCTTATGATTCCATAAATTAATTTCAGCATCCTCATCTCGGCCGCTGTAACACTTAACCAGAAACTTAATTTGATCCAGGAGGTCACGGGTCTTCACTTAACTCACGACATCATAAATAAGATACAATCTAAAAAGTTTCTGGGCCTCATGTTACGACAACCTGAGGTGTACATTAAGCTTGGTCACCATTTGCACACAAGTGCCTCCACCAAAAGTCTATTCCAGAAACAATTCTGATGCTGGTATATTTCCCAGTTTAAGTTATTCCATTCCCAAAGCTAAAATGTGAATCATCATTGAAATCTGCAATAGCAGGATTGCGTTGATATATACATATATATAAGTCATATCACATTTCCGTGATTCATATACATATATCGAGCTACAATGTCCTTTAATATCTAATTCGCTCTACCTCGGAATTAATATATTTTCATATATGCTTAACCGAAGGGGAATTTTTTCTCGATAATAGATTTGCCTGGACCAGGGCGCGAACCTATGGATCCTTTCAAACCCAGGAACGTCAGTGGTGTAGTAGGTAAAGCTTCACTGACGTTCCTGGGTTTGAAAGGATCCATAGGTTCGCGCCCTGGTCCAGGCAAATCTATTATCGAGAAAAAATTCCCCTTCGGTTAAGCATATATGAAAATATATTAATTCCGAGGTATAGCGAATTAGATATTAAAGGACATTGTAGCTCGATATATACATATATATACATATATATCTAAGGTATAAAAGGTCGGGTGTTGAAACGCACTGTTTTAAAGTTATACACACACAAACACACACACACACATACATATATATATATATATATATATATATATATATATATATATATATATATATATATATATATATATATATATACACACACACACACAAAATATATATATATATATATATATATATATATATATATAATATATATATATATATATATATATATATATATACTTGCCTAATATTGTCTGGTTTACTCGCGATGATGGATTTTTTTCTCTTGAATTTCGTTAGTAAATTCATCTCATTTTCATTAAGTGAACTTGGAATTTAATTTTCTTATCCCTTTTCAAATCTGACACTGTTCCAAGGGGCGCTTTTTATGTATTTTCCTAAAAATCCACTTCTAAAGCTGACATTATACAGAAATATCAACATCAATTACTTTCACAAAATAAAAGGTGTAGATTGATGAATAAGTCAGTTTGTCAAAACTTATTATAAGAGAGAGAGTAATAATAATAATAATAATAATAAGCTTTATTTCCAATATTTACATTGGCTATTCTGTATCTTACAAAGGATAAAATATATTGCAATGCATGAGTTACATTTCATACTACTCACAGTTCACACCAAAAAAAAACCGGGATTTTAACCATCTTAAAAATACAAAATAGTATGTATAATTTTACTTACATGTGTAAATAGGAAACATTATGATTTAGAAAGTTGCCCTCCAATTGTTACAATTCTGGAAATGCAGTATAAAGCGTTATCAACCTATCGGCAAAAAATGTTTTCTTTAGAGCTGATTTGAAAGAATTGATATTAAACTGTTGATTTTATAGCTGTTGGCAGCTTATTCCAAGCTAAAGGACCCTGTACAGTGAACGATCTTTTACCCAGCTCGGTATTTGTCTTGGCACGCAAAGGTCGTTGCTATTTCTTGTTGTCCTGTCACTTCTAAATCCAACTAATGTCAGAGGAAAAATCCATGTTGGTAATAAATTATTCAATATTTTATAAATTAACAGACATAAGTCATACTGTATTCTTTGTTCTATATTTAGCCATTCTAATTCCTTTAAAATTGGGGTTACATGATCGTATTTCTTTGCCTTCCCATCAGTCACTTTTGCCGCAAAGTTTTGGAGTTTTTGTATTCGATGTTGTTGTTGTTTAGACGTAGTGCCCCATACCTTCAAACAGTAGTTTACTATGCTTAACGCAAGCGACTGAACAACCATTTTGCGCATTTCATGATCAAATCTGTCTTTTATTCTGTTGATATAAATTAGTGTTCCATTCACTTTCCTACTAACTTCGTTATATGAGCATCAAAACACATGTACATGATCAAAGTAAATTCCAAGGTTTTTTACATGGTCACTTTTTCTAATAGCATGGCCATTGAAATTTATAACTATATTATCAGGAATTTTGAGAAATGTACTGTCTTGAGCCAAGGAAAATGTACTGTGTTTTTGATCGTTTACATTTAATCCATTAGTTTGGAAATAATATTTAGCATTTTCTAAGATACTTTCCGCTCTTGAAAATTAACATTTGTAATTCTTCTATGGTTCCGGTGATTAGGATTGGCTTGTGACTGTCACTGCATACTGTATTAAGAGACAATCCTGTAATGAAGTAGACATATCATGATATAGATTAAGAAAAGAATTGGTCCTAATATTGATCCTTGTGGAACCCCAAATTGTACTGGCTTAGAGGAAGATATTACATCGTCTATTCTTACTGACTGATAGTGATTTTCCAAATAATTTTTGAACCCAAAAACGGGTCGATTTTTAGGTTTTATACATTTACTACGTAGGATATCATTGGCTAACGCTATCAAATGCTTTAGAGAGATCTAACAATATGAGGAAGAAAGAGATCTTTTTTTCGTCTATTGTTACTATGTGGAGCTTCAGAGTTCGCGGTTTCGGTGGATAGATGTGGTCTAAAACCATGTTGGGTTTGTGATAAATAAGTTATTTTCTTCAAGATATTGCATGAGCTGAACTGCAACTATTTTTTCTAATATCTTAGATAAGACTGAAGTAGAAGATATAGGCGATAATTTTCGACTGCATCTGGGTCACCGTTCTTGAAAAATGGTATTACATGCGATAGTTTCCAGTCGGTGGGGTAGAGGCCAGTGACAATGGAGGTGTTTACTATAACGGTTTAGGTAAAAACTTATCACGGGTAAGGCATCTCGTATGAAACGGAGAGAGATAGAGATACCATCAGATCCAAACGCCTTTGAGTCATTCAAATCCCTCACAACCAAGACAACTGTATCTACGTCAACGGGTTGCGGTCTGAAAAGGTTATCGCGATACCTTGAGGTATAATAGTATCTATAGTGGGCAGAGTATTATTTGCATTGAGGATCTGTTGAGAATTTTCGAAGGCCAGTCGACCTACATTTGCAAAATATTCGTTAAATTCTTCTGCTTTATCAGAGAGAGAGAGAGAGAGAGAGAGAGAGAGAGAGAGAGAGAGAGAGAGAGAGAGAGAGAGAGAGAGAGAGATGAATTAATTGTTTTTAGTAGCCTAATTGCAATTCGAGTTGGAAACTCACAGAGCTCTAAGCCCCGGGACCCGATACAAAAAGCAGATGAAAACGAGAGAATGAAAAGAAAAATAAAGGATATTCCATGGAAGATGAAAAACATATGATGCGGATTCACTGTCGATGAGCTATTCGATCACTTTTGTCAATCAGCACATCATTTTTTGAACAAGCTATCCCGAGAAACGCTTTCATAACAATCTATTTATTATATATCATTATACATAAAAAGTCCGTTTTTTTATATTTTCAAGCGTCATCACACCTTTATTAACGGAGGCGAAGATTCATCGGTGAGTCGCGTTTATAACTTTATATTCATTTATGGAATCAGTTCCCGATGAGTAATCTTGAGGCTGAAAGGAGAAATTGATAGTCAATACATGGATATAGATTCCTGAGAGTTGTCTCCATATGTAAATGATTGGTAATCAAACCGACATCGATAACTTGCCTCGTAAAGGGATATGTCTTCCCAGCATCATTTCAATGGAAATTCCCGAAGCTCCACCAACTGCAATTAGTGAAACCCTTAACATTCATGACGCAGTCTCGCGTCACCTTTAATGGTAATTTTGACAACCATTTAGTGCCGTGAAAGTTATTGGTTTGTTTGGTGTTGCCTTTGAGGCAGACGACGACATTTGTGACAGGATTATGAGGTCTGTTGCGACTTGAGAAGATCGGTGTTTCTGATAGATTAATGACAACTAGGGGTATCACTGAAGCAATATTGAACACAAACACATGTGTGGTCTAAATAGTGTGGTAAAATAAAGTTGTTTGCCCCTTTTGAAAGTAAAAATAATAGAGTTTTCTTTCTCTTATCTCTAACACAGACATTGACATATATACAAATACACATACGTACGCACAAACACACACACATACACACACACGCTCAGGTTCTTTAACATAATAAACAAAAATGATTCAACACCAACAGTTGAAACTGGGGATACGAATATAGAAAGAAACTCGAACAGAACAGAAGTAGATTTACAAGCTTATTAACAAAGATAAATGCAGAATGGTTTATCTTATTTACATAACAAAGTTAAATCTGACAATATGCAAAATTGGGAAACAGTGCAGTAATGAAATACATGCTGATTAGTTTACAGCTGTCAATATCAGTTCTCGAAGCGACGGCTTCACAAAAGGAGACCGCGGAAACTTCAGACGGCTTCTTGTCTTGATACTGAAAGGCAGGTTGCTCCTCAAAACCACTTGTAGGGCGTTTCTTCTCTGAAAGGGGTTGCTCAGCGTCGAGATATATCTCTCTCTCTCTCTCTGAATGGGGCCTTAACTTGTTTCCATTCACACTCTCTCATGCGTCCTCTTACTCTCTTATCCTTTGTTTCTTCCTTATTCTCTTATCTCTGACGATCTCTCTGATGATCTGGTCTTTTCTACTTCCTCAGGGCATATATATCTATATACGGCGATCTGGGGGTGGGGCTGAAAAGGGCGGAGCCTGCCAGCGAACGTCACCGTCTCTCGACAGGAACTTTTAAGAAGGATCTAGACGGAATGTATCATCACAATACGTGGCGTTTCTGATGATGGACCGCGTGTTGGATCTCCATAACACACCTAGGAATTCTCAAACACTCATGAGAACAGGCGCCTCCAACACGCGCGCGAATGCCTCCTTGCTGCAGACCTACTCGAAGAAGATGCATTTTCCTTTCCTTTAATATATGTTAATTCGCTATAGAGCGATTACCATGACACACACACACACACACACACACACACACACACATATATATATATATATATATATATATAATATATATATATATATATATATATATATATATATATATCTGTATATATCTGTTTATAAAGGCGCTTGTTAGACGTGAAAATAGACATATATATCAAAATATATGGGGTTGATAACGTTAGTTCTTGCCAGTTAGAAACAGATGCAAAAAGTGGATTCCGCAAATGCTGACATGAGACAAATCGAAAACACGGGATGACGAGAACGCGAGCGCATTCCAGAGATATGAGGTAAACCACAAGGATAGCTTACTTCAGGTCATTTCAGGTCACTGAGTACGTACGACTAGGCGATCATGTACATTGGAAAATGCATACATTCATGTGTTCAGTAGCATACATGTATCCATGCGTCTGTTAGTCAGTGTATACATACGTACGATGGTTAGAACAGTGAATAAGATATAATCTCTAGTTGTGAATGAACGGGGCAATTAGAGGTCAAACACAAGAGACTTTGGTGTGGAAGAAGGCGTTTGGAGATCCATCAGAAAATATAAAGTGAAAGACTTTGAAAAGTCAATAGCTTTTTATGTAGTGACATTGAGTTCAGTTCTAGAGAAAGGGAAGTGCGATGAGACATCATTTATTGTTTTATATTATATTCTCATTTTCAGATGAATTCGAAGTCACCATTTAGAAAAATCGGTTCTCTAGACTTGTGTTGACTTTTATTGATAAAGATTATGGATTTCGGGAAGAGTAATGGTAGTTAACGATTGTTTGGGAAGTTCTTAAACTCATTGTATTCCATTTTCATGTTAGCTATTTTGGGAAATAAAAATTATATTTTTGTAATAGCGGGAGTTTGAATTCGCCTAGAGTTTAACAATTGATTTTTCAGCTAGCTTCAGAGATGACACACGAAGGGAAAATGGAAGGTAGGTTACGTTTCCCAGTTAGGAGTTCTCTCCAATTATTTAAACGAGGGTCATTTTGACTCTCGTAATAGGTGATGGCAGTGTTAAAAGGCATGCAAGCCTATAGAATACATTTCCGGAGAGACTAGGATTAGATAGATTAAGCATATGTAATGGAAAAGTTGTTATAATTATGTATATTTGGCAACTGACTCTCTATTGCAAACAAAAGGGGTTTAAAGTGTAGTCAGCGGAATTCGGGTGTCAGCGGGGCTTGGCAGTGCTGTTAGCTAGTGTTTTTTTAGAATAAGATGTGGCTTAAGTGGGGAATGATAAAATGAAAACGGGAATTAATTACGCGTTCACATGCCGATACCTATGAGGACGGATGTGTTAAAGTTGACTTTTATTTTACCGGGTCTTTTCTTTTTTGTTGCAACTAACAATTTTCTCACAACCGTATTTTTTTTGGTGTTCCTGCGGGATTCAACGAATATTAGGGGTTTGTTGTAATTGCAATGCATTAGTAAGAGTAGCACAACATTTTCATTTTTTGTATGAGCGTGTGAAAGAGGGTGCGGTGAGAACTGGCTTGCGCTACTCTAAGCAAATTTTCTTAGAAGGAGTGGCGGTGATTATGTTTTCTCTTTCTCTCCTTCTTCCCTGTTTTCTGTTGGGCATAGTGACACACATTGGACCAGCTGATTGACCTTGAATCTGCGAGGCAGTAATTCGAAGCAGTACTGTTTATTGGGAATTGGTGCATGCTATTTACTTTTATTTGGTGAATGATGCATTATTACTTTTGTGTTGGTGGTTTGTGTGAGGATAAACATATCGATGTTATTGAGGTCAGGGCGAATCCTGAATCATAAGAGTTCCCATAAAGAAGGCAAAATGGCCGAAGCAGGTAACGGTCGAACTTTGGTGCATAAGATAACTAACATAAATGCAAGAGTTAGCCATTTTAATGGCATTGTTGATGGCGCTCTGTCCCACTCAGTGCAAATTTTTATCAAGGGAGTGAATAACTACTTAAACGCCAAGGGAATTAAAATTGATGCAGAGGCATTCACAGAGGCAAAGGCCTTGTTCGATTTCAATGAAGGGGTTGCCATTTAGATGCTGTAGTTTTCAGTACACAAAATGTCAGTCATTGACCGAGTTACAAGCATTTCTGATGGCGGAATATAGAACAAAGGAATACGGTGAAGGATTTAAGAGGATTGTACAAGATTAGAAAAGGGACAACAAGCGTTATTGACCATAGCTCAAAACCTTTTGACTCAACGGGAGAATGGATACAGTAACTGAAAAAGTCCACATGGGAAAATGGGAATAATATCTCACTCAACAATTTACATAAATTAATACATTTTTCCAAGCTTCTACACAACGTCCAGGACACCATTGTAGATAGTTTTGATGAAAAGATTGAACCTACATCAGATGAGGAACTAATTTATTCCCAAATTCAGAAACATGTCCAAAGGTCTCAGGGTGAATAGTACATTTTTTAATTGGACCGGTCCAAGAAATATGATGCAAAGAAATATGATGCAATATAAGAAAGGATTGATCGATCAAGCGCAACAGCAGTTGCGTTTCTGCAATTGTAATAAACCAGGGCACGCAAAAGAAAGCATGTAGAGTCAAATATTGTGGAATATGCAAAAGTGCGGATCACTTTAGGCAGGCTTGTCCGTCTCAGATACAGAGGGATGCGAGACCTACACTTCAGAAATTCGGGAATTATAAATCGAGAACTTCCCTTGAAAGTCACTCAAAATAGGCCAGTCAACAGAGGAGGAAAAAAGGCCGAATCAGTAAAAAATTCACGGAAAGCTGGAACAAGCTTCATTATCTTTGTAATAGGGTACTTAATAACATACTAATTTTGCACCCCTCTACCGACCTGGATTTGGCCGTAATCTTGGAAAAATGGCGGCAAAAACACAATTTTTTTGCAAATATCTCGCTTAGGACTAAATGTAGCTGAAAGTTTACTGATACATAGAATAATCGTCATAAAATTCCCTATAAAATCTCGTTTATTAATTTTTTCTATTCTTTGCACCGTTTTGATGCCAGGAGTACGATAGTATTGGAATCTAATTTTTTCCTGTCCTTTGTGCCTGAATACATATGGTTTTTTCTTGCATGCAATATTAAATAATGCTTCAAGTTTCTAAGCTAACTGTAGTTCTTTTGTTTCAGGACTATGGAAACAGACCCATAACCTATCAGTGATTGGTATATTATGGAAAAATGTCTTCATTAAAGAAATGCTTCATTTGTGAAGAACTTTCCGAGGGTGAGATTCGAGAAGTTAAAGAAAAAGGTGCGCAGACATTGATAGACTACAGCGTTAAATGGAAAGATGGAAAACAATATCAATAAAAAGGCCTCAAAGTGTGAAAGAGCATGACAAATGTAGGAAGGTGTACTACACAAAAGCCAGGAGTGCTGAAGCTCTCCGGTCAAGACAAGAACCCTCTCAAGTGCCTACAACGTCTAGGAGAAGTCTAGTCCCAGATTTTGAGTTTCTTAATTAATGTTTTTTTTGTAGAAAAGAAGCTTCATATGATTTTCTGAAAAAAAAGCAAAAAAACTTTCAAGTGAGCGTGAATCTGTTCATCGTATAGAGGCTTTTCATGTTAGGGACGCTTTTTTGAAAGCGGGTGAAATGAGAAATGACGATTGGGAACAAACAGTATGTACTCGCATATCTAATGTAGCTGTTTTAGTTGCTACTGAGGCAAGGCACCATTCAACCTGTATGAAAAAATTCTACCAAGCATATCCTGGGATGAAACGTGGTCGTCCCAAAAGTGATACAGTTATAGAGGCAATGACACATGCTTTCAACTACCTGGAAAAAATAGAGAAGGATGGTAATTTACTTACAGTAAGATTTTTGAGGCATATGAGGGTAAGCTACCAACTGAAAAAACAATAAAGTCTGAACTGAAAGAAAGATATGGAAAAGACATTATTGTTTCAGAGAACAATAACAGAAAGACTGTGGTGTGTTTCCGCGACACAGGGAACAAAGTTCTGACTGATGCTTGGTATGAAAAATAAAGAAGTAAGGACGAGAAAGAAGAGCGACTTCGAGTAGTAAATGCAGCCGCCAAAATAATGGCTGAAAATATAAGGTCCCAGATATATGAAACTGATCTGTATCCATGTCCAAAAAATTTCTTAACTGACATGGATTCTCTTATACTAGATACACAGGCAGAGGAAATACAGAAACCAAGCTGTACACACCAACCTCCATGAAATTTGGATCAGTCATCAAGGACAACATTCTCTTCTTACATGCATTTAGTGTGTCCGACACTACTTCTGCCTTTTTTAGACAGGGAAAATATAAGTTCGTAAGGGTTTTGGAAAAACATGAAGAACTAAAAGATCTTGTTGCTGTCTTTAAAGAACCATCTGCTGAATCTGCAAAGATTGTTGAAGCTGGAAAAGAATTTCATTCTTCACTTACATGGGCATAATGAATGTGAATTGTAATATAAATAAGTAATTCTGTTTTGAATAGTTCGGGAAAAAGATTGTTTAGACAATTGTCCAAATGCCAGTTAACTACTTGTTCCCCATTTATCGATCAGGAACGAAGGTTTCGGAGGTCACGTCACAGCAACGAGAGTTATGGTCGGGAGTGAGAAGGTGTCTGTCTTCAAGGAAGGTCACTGATACGTTTAGAAGATACATTGTTGGATCCGGTGTTTTGCCGCTGAGTTGGAGCAATCGATTCCGTTCCCATCTGATGGTTGTGGCTGTATGAGAAGCAGCGTTGGCCCTCTCGAGTTACGTTGGTGTGGCCGGTTTAGATGTGGGAATTTCAGGAGTGTGGCTTCGTTCCTGGATTGTGCTTTCCAGGCGTATCTTCGTATCGGTGGCTGAAGAAGAACCTCTCGCTCAAGAAATTATTTTCGAATACTCCCTATTCACTCGGAGACCTCTAGAACTGCTTGTTTGAACGTCAGCTAAGTTTTGTTTTATTATATTTATTAATTATTTTTCCATGAATATTATCTGAGCTCTTAGATACCGGTCGTATCTGCAAGTGTTTGTTATTTAAGCATAATAAAAGTGCTTTGAAGTGTTGTTTTGTGTGTAATTCTCCTCCTCATAATTAAACCTGTTTTTAAATATGTGCTTGCGGTAGTTCATGATGTGGACATCGTAACATATTTGGGGGCCTGTCCGGGATATCAGTGAATTTCAATTTGAACAAAACAGGTTTAAATGAGGAGTTTATTTAATTGTTGTAGGTTTGAGTGAGGTCATTTATTTGTTGTTTTATAGCCATTGTAACCAATCATGTCTGAGTCTGAAACAGAGTATTTAGAAAGTGACTTTGACGTAAAGAAATTTCTGTCGTCCTTACCGGGGGTTGCAGCTTTTCAAAGTCTGTATAAAAGAGAACTTGTGTTAATTGCTAATTATCTAGACATAGGTTTTACTACGGATATGAAAAAGGATGATTTGATAAAGGGTTTGATAGGACACTTGGGTATTGTAGAGGAGAAGGCAGAAGTTTCAAGGGTAAAGGAAAGTGATAGCATAGAAGCTTTGAAACTTAGAATAAAGCTGAAGGAGTTAGACATAGCTGCTGAACGTGAGAGAGTAGCTGCTGAACGTGAAAGAGTAGCTGCTGAACGTGTAAGAGCGGAAGAAAGGGAAAGATAAAAAGGGAGTAATGAGATATCTGGGTCTTGCCGGATATTATAGAAAGTTTGTGGCTAATTTTGCAGATATAGTTGCACCACTAACAAATTTGTTGAGGAAAAGGGTTGATTTTAAATGGGATGACCAGTGCCAGGAAGCTTTTGATAAAGTAAAATCTATTTTGACTACTTCCCCTATTCTGAAAGCACCAGATTTTTCTATTCCTTTCAAGCTAGCAGTGGACGCCAGTGACATTGGTATTGGTGCAGTATTACTGCAGGAAGACGACACTGGGGTAGAGCATCCTATTGCCTTTTACTCTAAGAAACTGAATGATTCTCAGAAGAAATACTCCACCATTGAGAAAGAAACTTTGGGTTTAATTTTGGCTTTACAACATTTTGAGGTATATACCAGTACCACCTCTTCATTAACCGTATATACAGACCATAACCCATTAAAATATTTGAATCGTTTCAGGAACAATAATCAGAGATTAACAAGATGGAGTCTATTTTTACAACCCTACGATTTGAATATCCTACATATCAAAGGAAAGGAGAACGTCATTCCGGATGCATTGTCAAGAATGTGACTTGCTATATTTTTTGACCTAATATTTGTTGGATGCAAAATATATATTACATATATATTTTTTCCTTTTTTAGGGGGGATGTGTAATATAAATAAGTAATTCTGTTTTGAATAGTTCGGGAAAAAGATTGTTTAGACAATTGTCCAAATGCCAGTTAACTACTTGTTCCCCATTTATCGATCAGGAACGAAGGTTTCGGAGGTCACGTCACAGCAACGAGAGTTATGGTCGGGAGTGAGAAGGTGTCTGTCTTCAAGGAAGGTCACTGATACGTTTAGAAGATACATTGTTGGATCCGGTGTTTTGCCGCTGAGTTGGAGCAATCGATTCCGTTCCCATCTGATGGTTGTGGCTGTATGAGAAGCAGCGTTGGCCCTCTCGAGTTACGTTGGTGTGGCCGGTTTAGATGTGGGAATTTCAGGAGTGTGGCTTCGTTCCTGGATTGTGCTTTCCAGGCGTATCTTCGTATCGGTGGCTGAAGAAGAACCTCTCGCTCAAGAAATTATTTTCGAATACTCCCTATTCACTCGGAGACCTCTAGAACTGCTTGTTTGAACGTCAGCTAAGTTTTGTTTTATTATATTTATTAATTATTTTTCCATGAATATTACCTGAGCTCTTAGATACCGGTCGTATCTGCAAGTGTTTGTTATTTAAGCATAATAAAGTGCTTTGAAGTGTTGTTTTGTGTGTAATTCTCCTCACCTCATAATTAAAACCTGTTTTTAAATAAATAGTGCTTGCGGTAGTTCATGATGTGGACATCGTAACAGAATCCCTTTCTGATTTGATATATCTGTGCTATGCTCAGTCACTCATTAAAAGTAAATTCACTTTGGCTTTTCTGCCTTCTACAGATGCAGCTGCTCGATTTCATTCCTTACGTACATATCACCAAGTGCAGAAGTGGTTGGGGAATGTCTTATCTCCAACAAATTGGGGTTGGAATGCAACTACAAAAGGATTGGTTCCAGTCACTACAGATAAAGACCCAGCTCCACCAGACCTCCTCAACATTGTCTCATGCAAATGTGCTAAAGGTTGCATGAGCCACCTACAGCTGTAGAAAGGCAGGATTAAAATATTCTGTGATCTGTGTTTCTTGCAAGGGGTTGTCATGTTCAAACTCTGACGTCATTGATGATGAAGTGGACTGTGACGATCCCCTTGATGCCACATTAGAAAACTCCTTGATGTCAGAGGGTGAAGAAACTTATGGAATAGAATGATCAGAATATATTATCAGAGGGCCAGCGACCCACTCCTAATCAAAAGCAAATACAGTTAAAAAGAAAGTGAACAAACCTCCCTGGGAGGTTGGTTCATGGCCACCCCATAAGGGATGAAGGTGTCAGGCAAGAGATAGATAGATACATGCCAAGCTGTTATCTTATCTTACAACCATTCTACAAAAGAACCAAACTCCTTGTCATTACTTTCCTATGAAGAACAATATAGTTCGCTATACTACCCATTAAGAGAAAACCACTACTTTCATGGAAATCAATAACTCTAATTGTGCAGCAAAAACTGGTAAAGCTTTGTTTAAGTTGATAACTTCATAATTAGGGTGGATGGTTGGGTGCAAGGGTGGTAACTCTGCCAGTGAGCATTCACTGTCTGTCCTAAGCCAGAAACAAAAAGAGGAAGGACACCCTTGAGACAAATTTTGGAGATTGGGGGAAGGCAAAACAAGTCGCAAACTTTTTTGTAGGCTTGGCACGAAAATGGTGCAACAAATCAAAATATGCATAGAAGAGTAATTATAGGAAATTGTACATAAATTATTTTATGTGTTGATAAATAATCTGGTAGAGTTCCAAGATGGTGGCCAATTCCGAGGTGGTAGAGGGGCGCAAAATTTATACGTTTTTAAATACCCTATTACAAAGACAATGAAGCTTGTTCCAGCATTCCATGAATTTTTTTCCTTATTCAATCCCCTATTGACTGGCCTAAAAGGGCAAAGAGATCGGCACAATTTTCGGAAAGCCGATCAACAAACGGGTACAGATGATAATTTGACGTGCCATTGTGATCATATGGGTGACATCCCAGAGCCCAGGTCGATAGTAAATGGAACAGAGGAGGATGTGAAGATCCCAATTTTCATTGATACAGGATCTTCAGTGAATTTAATGGACCATGATCTGCATCAGTCCAGGTTCTCCCAATACCCTTTGAAGCCCTCAACGAAGACGGTTTTATAAGAATACAGTTTACTCTTGGTGATAGAGTGTTAATAGAACCATTTTTGGTTATAAAAGGGGTTGTGTTAGGCAATAGACTTTTATTGGGTCATTTCCAGTTACAGCTGTCGTATCCCATGGTGCCTTAAATACGAAACTGAATTCTAACGTAGAAAAATATTAATATTGCCATAAATTTCAAAGAAATATTTTAGCATTTAGAACTTTTTTTAACATTTATCAGCCTCCTGATATTTCAAGACATGAATTTTAATAGCGATTTGAAAAGTCAATATTGGTTGTATCTACAAAATTATGGTAAATTTTTGTTTACTGTTTATCATATGCAATATGTTAAACGTAAGCTCTTTATATTCGACATAACATTTTCGGTTAACTTCAGACATTATTATTTCTTGAGCAATATTATAGTTTATGTAATCGAGAAACTCCACTACGTTTATGTAATGAATACTGCTGGGATAATGGAAATGGATGACTCTAATTTGGACCTAAGCACAGAGCGTAATATGACTGAGTTCGCCACCTACCAGTGAACAGAAATCAGAGATCCTTAGTTGAATTAAATTACCAACAACTACTAGTGGTATAAGGTGAACTTATAATGTCCACTAAAATACACAATTTCAGAAGAAATATACAGGAGCTTCAATGGAACTCCGTGGTATTCTTGATTTCTTTATTTTTTTTATTATTATTTTTTTTATACGTTTGTTACTACAAAGCCTGAAGATTTTAGTTCAAGGAAATTTTGAAGAAATTGTGATGTCTGCTACCGTTAAACGAACCCAGGTCCCATAATCACAAAGAGGTCACATTGCCGACCTGACCACGAGAAGGATAAAAGTCTACTCCCTCTCATACATACATATACATGTCGTTTTCAGGTGTACTTATTTTGAGCTAGAATAGACCCATCCTCTCCATCGTTGCTAAGTGGTCAATCATTTTTATTGCTTTTTAGGCTTCATATTAAGTAGAATCTCCTGGTCACTTTTTACCA
>NC_087220.1:12489210-12504647 GCF_015104395.2 Macrobrachium nipponense | reverse complement strand
CCATGGGACACTAGAGTTGAAGAGAAAGAAGGCGAAAAAGGGATAAGTTTCAAGATCTGAAAATATAAATAAAAAGGACATGGAATATGCCAGTGGAAATTGTACTCATAATCATAAGAACACCAGGCATAATCCCAAGATCCCTGAAAATGAATCTGGAAAAACTAGAGGCTGAAGTAGCCTTAGGAATCATGCAGAAGTGTGTTCCTGGAAACAGCACACATAGTAAGAAAAGTGAAGGACTCCTAAGGAGGCAGGATGCAACGCTGAACCCCACACTATAAATACCACAAAGTCAAATTAGATGACTGTGGTGGACCAAAAAAATTAAATAAATTAAACATAATTTATTATCTAATGGCAAGAAACCATAAAAATACATCGAGTTCCTCAGAGCATACAAGCGAAAACTCTGGTACCATGACAAACAAAGAGTTTTGAGATTTATGTTTTCTAGGAAAGTGTTGATTGTCACAGTCTGCAACAAGCCTAATTACGAGGCATTGGTAAAGAAAAATAGATAGACCAGTCTTAGTCTTCAAGACCTAAATTAGGTTGACTAACTCTGTTGGTATCAAATTACATTACTCGCAAATACCTAAATGTGAGATTTTTGGAATGAAGTAAAGTTATAATTTTGTTATATTTTATAACTTGTCTAAACACCAATTACAAAAGAATGTTGTGATAGTCTGATGCGTTTTGGTAGTTTCTGCTGTATATATTTTAGATAACAAAATCAAACAGACATACCACTGTGGCTTTATTCTCCCATTTTATTGACTCATGTGTTTATGACTTTTCTTTGAATAATGATAATAACATTAATTCGCTAGTTCCCTACAATAGATATATTTTATGGACTTGCTTCAGAATTGGTAGTCAAACTATTATCAAAATTTTAAATAAAATCGTTTTAGTTTGGAAAAACCCATTCCAAATTCACAGAGCCACTGCCAGAAATTTATCTCTGAGATGCTGTATATATATATATATATATATATATATAGATATATATATATATATATATATATATATATATATATATATATATATATATATATATATATATAGTGTTCATAAAGCTGGTTGAACATTTTCAAACTAAATTCGGAGAAGGAACCGAGTAAATTATTTGTAGCGTCAGATTTGACTTCGACTTTCTAAAAAGAAACTTCCTTTATTTACAAAGTTGGACAGTATCTCAGAGATAGTAGAAGTACTCTCTCTCTCTCTCTCTCTCTCGTCTCTCTCTCCATCTCATCTCCTCTCTCTCTCTCTCGCTCTCTCTCTCTCTCTCTCTCTACGTGTATCAGCGCTTCCTCGCCCAACCATCGCTTGGTCGTGTATATCAGACGTTACAGACGACGTTTAAAGGTATTTCATCTTTCATTTCCTTACCTGTTCTTTCTATTATTGGAAAATTAATATTTGTTACCTGCCGTATTTGATAATACAAAATGACCTTGTAATTTACACGATTAACAGCAAATACTGAATTATTTACTAGATGGTAATAATAAAATAAAAATAATGGTTCACTTTCATATTCTCGCTATCAGTTCTGTCTAAAGAATAAAGAAACACTGACAATTAACAAAATACTGGAAATAAATAAAAAAAAAAAAAAATCACTTGATATAGAAAGGATACACTAGATATTTCTCAGAAAGTTGAAATTCCGAGAGAGTTTTCCCCAGTTGCAGGATTTAGGCGACTCGGAGCTACTTCATGAAATTTAGAGCCGCTTGGAACGTCTCCCTCTCACTCCTCCTGGAAAAGGTGGATGAAGGAGCGCTGTTTCTTTTCCAGCTATTTTGGTGGTGATTCTGCTTGTTTGCTCATTGTCAATTAACTTCGGAAGTTATCACACTTTTAGCAAGAAAGATGGAATAGCAGGCAGGGTACAAAACAATTATGCCTGTCATATGCCAGCACGGGCTCCTCCCGCTATGGTACCCCATAAACAGGTAAAGTTTTCAAGTGAAAAACAGGCTTGGTGTATCCCTCAGGATTACAACCCTTAGCACAGCAAGGAAAGCTACTCAAGATTTTTAATATACTTACTTAACTTTCTGTATTTTAAAAGTACATATTATCATGTTAAGGATTTCAGACAAGAGCGTTAGCTACTTGATAAAACTGCGCTGATTCCTCGTGATTTCTCTTTACTGTTTTATGTCTCCTTTATTAAACAGAAAATACAAAAACATTAAGCTGAACCTGTCATCAACTAAAACACTATATATCTGCAAATATCATAACATAACAGTTTTGAAATGAGGAACTGCAGGGATAGATCAATGTATAGACAGATAAATATAAGAGGATTTCCTTTTATATGAATCAACAAAATAATCCCTGCCAAATCCCACCAGTGGCTTTGAAAATTGTAAGAAAATAATTGCTGGCTTTTCGTCCATCTCTTTCATCAAAGCTGGATTATATATCCTTAAAAAATTAAGAAACCGATGCGCTTTTGATGTTGCATCAACTGGATTAAAAATAGATCACTTCATTGCGTGATCAAAGGAATATTATTTATTAGCTGAATAGAAAAAAATAAACCTATTTATTGACAGATATCAATTTTCGTTATTCAAAATGATTTTGATATTTCATATCTTTACGTTACATATTAAAACAAACTTCTTGTATTGTCTCTAAACTTTTATAAAATCATGAAATGAAAATGTAATTCTATATTTGAATTTTCTTTTAAATGTTTAGAAAATATCGATTGTAAGGCGAACTAATAAATTCATACTATAAATATTTTGAATGGGATTTAGATGCGTCGTCTTTCAATTGACTATACGAAACTTCACTGCCCGCGAATACTTGTCGTCTGTGGGTACGCAAATCCAAAGGTATTTTTGGCAGATCATTTTTTTTTTTATCAGATGGTGTATTTTCTCCAAAGCTTTGGCTTTATTAAAAAATCACCAGGAATCCGTGCCAACAGGACAGAGGTTATGACCAGGATTTTGATCAGTTGATATCAAGTGGAAATATGTAGCACAAATTGCTTTTCTCATTGTTTCAACACTTGTACTTGTGTTACTTCGCAATGTACTTCAATGACAATACTGAATATATTTTATAAGTTTTTGCGTTAGCATGATTTTTCCTGAAAGAAAACTTTTCTTTCTAAGCTTTCCAGTCTTGGTTGTGGTTATTTCACTCAAGTCTTGTTTCGTTTTCATCAAACGATATCCCATCCTTTTCTCAGCGTGATTTATGCACTCTTCTTTCTTCATTTTTACATTTCTATAAGGGCCATCTTCATTATTGATTCCACAAACAGCTTTATAGGCACTCGAGTCCCCGTCACCTACTAACATTACATAACGGAAACCAAATGTTTCAAATCGAGACCACATCCTCACTGCCTCTTCCGCTTCCATATTGCCAGATTTTCCTTCAAAGTTTTTTACTACACTTATGACGTTTATTTTCAGAACATTTACCACAATGATTACTAAGTACTTCAAAATAAATCACTGCCCCCGTAAACACTTCCATAACAAACCCAACACCTATATGTGATCGATGGCCACGAGTGAGTCAGGTACCACCGAATGAAACATCAATATTTATCGTACCATTTTCATCAGGTTAAGCTCCAAGTTGATCTACATAAAAATAACGCACAAATTTATGGACCTTTCCTTGCATCTTCTTCACATGCATTTTCATCTTTTTATATAAAAATTCACTGTCTTGAAAATGCTCCCCGGTCAGAGGAGGGCCACCAACGAAACCTGACATTCTTCTTAGGCCTGAGCGTCCAATTCCATTATCCAGTGAATGAAACACCTCTCGCAAGTTATTCTAAAATAATTTTGATGCGATTTCACGCCCCCATATGCTTTTGGGGGTTCGTGGCGCAAAACACTCTTACAATCATTGCAGACCACGTCATATGTGGTACCCCATATGACCTTTGTAGGAACAATTTTTATGTTAGGTTTACATTTTCTTTTTGGCCACTTCAAAACACTCGCTATAGCTTCCAGCTGCGTTTTACTTATCAAACTGACGTCATCATATTCTTCCAACTGCTCTCCCTTATCCTCCTCAACTATCGACATCAGCTTTGCCCGTATAAGTGGGGGTGGAATACGGCCTCCTCAGTGGAGGAAGTTGTTCTTGTTGTTTTCTGTTTTGATGAAGCCACAGGTTCATTAGTTGACGATGAAGCTGAAGCTGCTACATCTATATCTTCCTCCATTACCATTTCGCCATCAGGCATCTCCCTGGTAATTGTTCATTTGACACCGAAGGTGTAGCGATATCACCCGCATGTTGCTCTAACACATGGTGGCCTCGTTCGCCTCCTCCAACATGGGCTGCTCCATCTTGAATGTTACTATGCCTACTTTGCCATTTACATCGTCTTGCAAAAGCAATCTTTTCTCTATACTGACGTAGAATTTGTCTTTTGGATTTTGGCATGGTAAATATATCACTGGAACTTATCACTGGAACTTATCACGGTTTATCGTGAGTACTGCATACATGGCACTGCATCGCCATGACGACCCGTGTAGTGCCATATGCCTCAACCACAAAAAATGCAATAACTTCGTTATTTATGGCACGATTTGTACGATACTTTCACACGTGACTCTTGAGTTGTGGTGCTGTTCACTGCCAAAAAATCGCGATTTTTGACATCCCGAAGTATATTCATGAAAATCGATGGCGGATTGATACCTTTAGTGTAGCGACACAGTTAAAAGTAATATCACTGAATATTGTTTTATCAAGTCAAATAATGGAAGTGGTCTAAATTCAAGTCTTGGCTTGATTAAACTCAATGCTGTCATAATAAAAAAAATTTTGATAAATATCAGTAACAAAATTAATATATTCAGCTTAATTAATATATAAAGCACGGAGGTGGAAATATTGATGGACAAATGAAGAAGAGTTACTGAAAACTGGTACTTGCTGGAACACAAAGCACAAAAATGATCTAGATGATATCTTGATTATGCTGTCCTTATTTGAGGACGTGTGATCCACGGGAAAACCTCTTTACTAACTTATTATTTTGGATTTTGTATAGCTAAGCTTTCACATCTCTTATGGTTAAATCTGTGGTTTTAGTTTGTGACAGTGTGATCCTAGATTATCCTGAATTATGTCTTTGGTTTTTACCATATTGACCAATAACCACCTGGTACTCTTTATCGTTTTGTTTACCGTGTAACCCTCTTTCTAACTACATTTCATTTATGCCCCTACGATGCTTGAATAGATAGGAGAAGCACTTGGTACTGTTAATCTTTCTGCCTCTCACTTCCTTATGGTGTTCTCATATATATATATATATATATATATATATATATATTATATATATATATATATATATATATATATATATATATATATATATATATCCGATATATATATATATATTTTTTTTTTTTTTTTTTTTTTTTTTTTTTTTCCGTAAACTGTTTCAAAATCATCCGATTTCATCTTCAGTACCTAAAATTATATAGTTGTATTATAGAATAGAGTAGGGGTTATTAGCCTATATAAAGAAAATGTTTAAAAGTATACAAATCGAAAATTAATTAAAATTCTGTATTATTTTATGAAGTCTTAGATTATAAATAGTAATAAAATAGTTCATACATTATTAATACAGTATATGAATTCTCATTAAAAACAAAAGTACATATCAATTACAAATCGATAGTTATAGGAGCATACCTCAAATTGTAGGTACTCTAACAGAAGGGCTTCATTCATGTTGCAGCCCATATGCTAGTTTGTCACCAAAAACTGCACTCCGGTTCCTGCATTTTCTAACTATACTCTGTTTTTTTTTCTATCTGTCCACCCACCTGTGGTGCTCACGCATGGCAACACTGTGTCCCTGGCTTTAAATAGTTACGCTATGTGTAAGTTTTAGGTAAATAAAAGGATATATGGGTGTACATTTGCAACTGAAAAGTGTTTTAATAATTTAATGTATGCGAATTACACAGTTAATATTCGATCAGGATATCGTTATTATTGTTGAATGTAAGCTGCCTTTTCGGGGTGGCTTCTCTTGCTGTTCACTATGGTAAGATGGACCACACCTACTCTGCTACTAAGCTACGTGTTACTTCATTACACGTAAGTATATCAGTATATACTTTTAATTTTTATAAAGTGCGTTTTAGCCAGATGTGATATGACGTAACTTGGTTTAACATCTGTTCAATGGAATTTGCGTCTGGCTGTAACGTCCAACAAGTTTAATAAAAGCCGAAGAACGCAGAAGAACAGATTTTTAGTTTTCAGTTACCTTTATATTACAATATTAGTGCTGCCATCTGACAAACAGACATAGACGAAAGGCGTACAGACCGACTGATGCAAAGAGAGAGAGAGAGAGAGAGAGAGAGAGTGAGAGAGAGAGAGAGAGAGAGAGCACTGGTCGGTCTTCTTGGGGTAATGGGATGTAAGCTATGTTTCAGAATAGGCAATAGAAAAAATCGGAAAATAATAGATTTTATAATCATTCATATTGACTTAGTTTCATTTCGAATATCACAGTACGTTTTGCCATCATACGGATTGAATGTAACTAGAAAGTTTTGTAATTTCGGTGACCAGAACTTCTGTGCTGTACTTCAGATATTTTTGGTTAAATGAATATGCCTAAATAACAGTAAAAGGATCCCGTTGAAGAGCTTAGTAAAAAAAATTAAAAACTAAATTTAAAGTTTTCATTTAAATACTCACCCCTACCGAACCTGTCTACCGCCCCCCACCCCTCTCTCTCTCTCTCTCTCTCTCTCTCTCTCTCTCGCTTATATATATATATATATATATATATATATATATATATATATATATATATATATATATATATATATATAATATATATATATTTAGACCTTATACTTAACGTTATTTGTTAAAAGATAGCCAAATCTTAGAAAGGTAATATTGAAGCTCCCATCTGAGGAAAAGCGTCTGAAATGAAAAATTCAGAGCAATTCCAACTGGTAAATGAACTGAAAAGGATAACAACATCGCCACAGAAGTTCTTACATATCTCGCATCGTTAATATTGCTAACTCTAAAGTCTTGGAAATCCATCAGGTTAATTGACTTGGATTCCACTTAAGCTTTGCGTGATCTCCAGGGATGTCAATGGAGTAGGTTAAGCTAGGATATGGATACAGGGCGGGAATTTGTTTCTGGATTAGCACGGAGGTGGAAATATTGATGGACAAATGAAGAAGAGTTACTGAAAACTGGTACTTGCTGGAACACAAAGCACATAAATTATTTAGATGATATCTTGATTATGCTGTCCTTATTTGAAGACGTGTGATCCATGGGAGAACCTCTATACTAACTTGTTATTATTATTATTATTATTATTATTATTATTATTATTATTATTATTATTATTATTATTACTCCGAACATGAACACAGTTCATATGGAACAAGCTCTCCTGGACCAATGGCAAGGAGAATACAAGGACATTGTGTTTTGGTTGTAATGTATTACATCCTCGCTTGAACTTTTCAGCTTCACGGGGACTCTTCTGTAATCCAACGGAGTAAGGAATATTGTATCCCTGGGACTGATAAGTTTTACAGCGAGGCCAATATAATTGAACCTGCTTTTCAGCAAATCTGACTACTCTCTGCAAGAAAAGAGGATAAGGGATTAATTGTGAATGCAAAAGATCTCTGCTAAACAGAGGTCTCCCACCACCGATCATTCTGTCTAAAACAGAAAAATCTCTGACAGAGGCAGACATCCACAGCAGAGAACAGTATTTTAGTTGAGGAATGACAAATGGCCTAAAACAGGTTACATAGATTTTATAACTGTACTTAGTAATATGGGCTTTACGTGGAATACTACAGAGTATTCCATTTCATCTACTACAGATTCATATTGACTGAGTATTAATGGATCATAGTTTGATGAAGAAGGGAAATATACGAACAGTCTGACATATATCTTGTAATGAGAGGCTTATCAAATGCGTGTATGACATATGAGAACAAGTATATGATCCGTTTGTTATTGTATTTCTAATTAAGTATAAATGTATGCATTGACTTCCTAATATATATCAAATATTATGTATGTGTGGGTGTTCGTAAAGGAAAGTGTTTTTATTTTATTATATATTTTAAAAAGATGCCGAAGCCTTTGAACTACAGTGTAATGAAAACAAACTTACTGCTGAAAAGTAATTTTCATTTGCTCTAAGTCACACGAATCTGTCAAGCGATATGATATTTTCAATGAAACCAATGCATCACAGATTTGTGTTACAAGCGGAAATTCTACTAGCATGGAATTATTCTTCGGCCCCTTTCGTAAATACACTTATGACAGTGAACTATTCTCTCTCTCTCTCTCATTTTATTCATAGCAAAACAAATCTGACCTGAGTGCAGGAGATACTGTCCTTCCACTCTCACTCCGTGATTCTCTTTTGATGTTATGTTTACAAGCAGTGCCTGAATTGGAGCAAGTCTTTAAGAGTCTTAGTGAGCAGACGTTTTGATACATATCCTGGCAATTTGAATATAATTGTGTTGTGTTACACCTTTGTGACTATGAATTCTGGTGGGAACACCAGCCCTTATTATGTTCAACTATAATTTTAGAAGCACTTGGGGATCAAATCTTTTCTCGTAACTCTTGATTTTATGTTTTGTTTTAAATTGATGGGTTCAGAGTTTGATGCCTCGTTATATCGGTCTCTGGATTTAGTAAAGAAATAGTTTTTCTATATCAACTATATAATATAGTATATATATCTATATATATATATATATATATATATATATATATATATATATTATATACATATATCATATATATATATATATATATATATATATCTATATATATATATATATATATATATATATATAATAAACTTACATATACGGACATCATATAACATCAGAACTATATAGAAAAAAAATTCACTTCTTTGCAGGTTTGCTGGAAGATTAGAGTAAGAGAAGGGAACAAAATAGAGAAATTAGGAAAACGGAGAGAAAATATGGTTATTCAAATATTTAGGATGTTTACCGAGAAAAAAACATTTTATATGTGGCTCAACAAAGAAATAGCTATTAGTTAGAGAGGGTCGAGAGGAGCTAATTAAACCATAATCCAAATGTGTAAGACATAAATAGCAAACGAAGTATCTGACAATCATTTTGGTATATGAGAATAGGAATCCAGACTCATCCAATGTCATCTAGCGAGATAAAACAATATAATACAAAGGCAGGTATTCGTGGCTGGACTCCAACGTTCATTAATGTAAATATGAAAGGATGAAATAATTCATATTCTGGATGAGTAGGCACTGACTGAAGTGCATTTGCATAACTTTACAAAATATTTGTCCGTGATGGGGAGGGAATATCCTACAGTCCCATAAAGATGTGAGGTTGAATGTAAAACGGAATACAAACTACATAACAAATTGTATCCTGCACATCAGCCTGTCTTTGTCACGGCTTATCATGGAATCTTGAGAAATATTTATTTTCATGGCCCAAGAACAAATAAGAAAAGCTAAAAAAAAAAAAAAAAAAAAAAACAGGTTATCCAAAAGCAATTCCATGAGTTTAGAGTAATGTATTATTGGCACTTAGTGCTAAAGAAATGGTAGCAGGTCTACGTAGCTCCGGACAAGAGACCCATTTACTAATATATGAGAGTACATATCGTTAACAATGATACTTTGGTTTTCTTCTTCTTTGTCTTTAGCGTTGCATATTTTTTTATGGGGTGGCTGTTTCATATCAGCCTCCTCTACCTTCCTCTGCCCAACGAATCCTGTATTCCTAAACCTTTCTCCTATATGTCCTTTGCCATTTTGTCCTTTCTTCTAAACTTTGGCCTTCCTCTTCTTCATACTTCCTTCTCTATGCTCATATAACCGTCTTACATACATGATCTTCTCTATCCATGAAATGATTAAACCACTGTAGTCTTCTTCGAAACTTCCCTAACCAAAACTGTTTCCTTGATAAATTTGTTTTCGATCTTACCTCTTCTTATGACTCCACAAATTCATTCTAGCATCCTCATCTCGGCCGCTGTAATACTTAGGCAGAAAATCAATATATTTCCTGGGGTTACAAACCCTCACTAAAGGACATCATAAATAAGATACAATCTAAACACTTTCTGGGCCTCGTGTTCCAACATCTAGAGGTCTATATTAAGCTTGGTCACCATTTGCACATAAATGCTTCCACCAACAAACTATTCCAGAAACAATTCTGATGCTGGTATATTTCCCAGTCTAACTTATTCCATCCCAGTAAGTGAAATGTAAATTATCATTGAAATCTGCCAATTTTATTGTTAACATATATGGGACACCCACAAATAACTTATTATATATTAATTTTATTCTAACCATGCTGAACAAATTAAGAAGTCAAAATTTTTTAGTATGTATTTCATAGCTCTTAGAATTTGTAGTCCGGAAATTTTTGGAGAGTTTAAAATTATTGATAAAATAGGAGGTTCATTATGTTCATTATGGAACTTTGTAAAAAATAATAAAAAAGACGTATTTTAATCCAACTAGTATTAAGATAGAATTTAAGAATATTCTCTGTGTACCATTTCATCCTATTATCATTCCTGCTGTACCCATTTGAAAGCATATTGATGTTAACTTCATGTTTAAATATTATAATATTTTGAGGAATAAACTAACTGAAATAGCTCGCCAAAGTCAAATAATATTGTATACAGTAATCCTTATAAAGAATGTAATAAAATTGATATTAGGCAAACTTCAAAAGAACTAAAGGTAAGATGCTCTCAGCACATATACGCATATCAAGAAGTTTAACAAATAATGGCATTGTGGATCATTGGCTTAGGACAGGCCATGCTATTAACTGGGATAATTCCTCTATAATCAGCAGGGTTAAAGATCACTGCAAAAAGAATCAGTTGGAGTCCATTTTTATCGAAGGGACGTCAAAAAGGAATTTAAATCTCCATCCTGAATTATACCTTGATCCCCTTTCCTGACCTCTATTGATTAAAAGCCACGCTGCCCAGAATAACGAACTGTAACCCCGCCCCTCTTTCTGTTTTTTATATATAGAGGTCTGTCAACTTCTATAATATTGAGAGTGAACTTGAAAATATAGAATAAACTACGAAAGTACTTGCTCCAAGTCCATGTTCCTACGTGTTACTTTGGAGATATATATATATATATATATATATATATATATATATATATATATATATATATATATATATATATATGTATGTGTGTGTGTGTGTGTATATATATATATATATATATATATATATATATATATATATATATATATATATATATATATATATGTGTGTGTGTGTGTGTGTGTGTGTGCGCGTCCAATAAAAGGTGCCCATAAAAATGGTAATAGGTAGAGTGTTAATGCTGTATTTCAGAGAACAACTATCTAACTATGCAGGGTAACAGGGAGGCCTTTCTGGCAATAATACTGAGCTAGAAAAGCGTCCTTCCAGCTGCAGGGAAGGACGGATCCACACAGCTGCACTTCCCCAAGGTTAGGTGACCCCAAAATATTTGATAATAGGTGCAGCAGCAACAGGCAAAATCAGCAACTCCTCGAAAGATAGTTCAGGAGTCAGCACACAGAGTGCTTTCATCTTCCTCATGGAACAAAAACGGTACCTCTTAAGAAATAATGCCTAAGTGCCCGCCTAATATAAAACTTACAGATATACAATTAAATTAATGTACTAAAATAATACAATGCGATAAAGAAATATCACTATATATATATATATATATATATATATATATATATATATATATATATATATGCATATATATAATATATATATATATATATATATATATATATATATATATATATATTTACACACACACACACATATATATATATATATATATATATATATATATATATATATATATTATATATATATATATATATATATAGTGTATGTGTGTGTTCGTGTGTGTATGTGTTGCTTTGTAGTTTGTGTACGTATGTGTATTTGTATGTATGAGAACGTCTGTGTTAGAAAGAAGTGACAGAAAAGTCGACTTAATTTTCTTTCCAAAGGGGCAAAAAACTTGATATCACCACAGTATGTTGTAGCCCACCTATGTGTTTGTGTTCAATGTTGTTTCAGTGATACCCCAAGTTTTCATTAATCTATCAAAAACACTGATCTTCTTAAGTCGCAACAAACCTCTGGTCATATTCCTGTCACAAATGCCGTCGTCTGCCTCAAAGGCAACACCTTACAAACCAATAACTTTCACTGGCAGGAAATGGTTGTCAAAATAACCGTTAAAGGTGACGCGAGACTGCGTCATGAATATTAAGGATTTCACTGATTATAGTTAGTGGAGCGTCGGGAATTTCCATTGAAATGATGCTGGGAAGACATATCACTTTACAAGGGAAGTTATCAATGTCCGTTTCATTACCAACCATTGCATATGGACACGACTCTTAGGAATCTATATCCATGCACTGACTATCAATTTCTCCTTTCAGCCTCAAGATTGCTCATCGGGAATTTATTCCATAAATGAATATAAAGTTATAAACGCGACCCACCGAGGAATCTTCGCCTTCGTTAATAAAGGTGTGATAAACATTAAAAATATAAAAAAAATATCAAACACGGCTTTGTGAGTTTGAACTAATTTAGGAGCAAAATATTAAATAATTTTTTTTTTATGTATAATAACGTTATAAATAGAATGTTATGAAAACGTTTGTCGGCATAGCTTGTTTATATTATTCAAAACTCACGTGTTATCTTTCGCTCACCACTCGTCAGCGCTTTAAGTTCAGGTAATGATGTGCTGATTAACAAAAATGATCGAGTAGGTCATTGACAGAGAAATCCGCATCATCTGCTTTTTTATGTGCATGTATATTTCTTCTCTTCTCTGAGTATATTGCTTTCCTTAATATGCTGTCTTCGAATCCACTCCCTTTACATTGTTAGTGCGTGTTATAAAAGGATTCTCTACACTCAGTTTTGCGTTTTAGCAGTATTCCTGCAAATAAAATTCTTCATTTCCCAGTCTATTCTATGGTATTTTTGCCGTTTTCACCTCTCTCTTCGGTACGTGACAATGAATACCCTTACAAAGCTTATATATATATATATGTATATATATTATATATATATATATATAATATATATATATATATATATATATTATATATATATATATATATATCACATACGCAATAATTCCGTGCAATAATACAATTACTACAAGGACCTCATTCATACTGGATGGTATCTATCGGAGTTATTTATAAAAAAAAAAAAAAAAAAAAAAAAAATTACAAGCTTTCAAGGAAAACCAATCATCATTATCATGTACCGAAGAGAGTGGTGTAAGCGTCAAATCTTAGGCGCCATACACGTACGCGACTGGCATGGGGTTTGTAGCGCGCGCTCCAGTCCACTTGGGTATAGCCCATACACGCAGAGGACTTGCTCTACGCATGTTTTGAGAGGGCAGAGATAATATCCAGAGGCCGTGTTCCTTTCAGTCCTGTTGTGTCCTGATATAGTGATTGTTTTTAGATCATGGCACCAAGTAAAAGGAAGATATGTGTAATAATGATAATAGCACTCCTGCTTGGATGACGAATACGAGCATGAAATATGCAGGAAAAATCGTAAAGTATGGGTGAAACCATGGATGGCTAATAAAGAGAGGTTTTACCATATGATTTAAATGAAAGAATTAAAAGAAAATAACCGGGAAGATTATAGAAATTATTTAGGAATGACTGATGATGACTGGGGTGTTCTTAATTTTGATTGCTGCTTCAGGTACAGTAATCTGGTAACGGAATCCATTCATATAGTTTAGGAAGACCTCTGAATATACAATATGCTTTTTAGCTTTTTCATTTTATTTAACCTACCCAAAGATTTCCGTGCATTTCAGTATGTTTTCTCTCTCTCTCTCTCTCTCTCTCTCTCTCGGTGATATGGAATATATTATTCTTAAACGTACTTTACTTCGTATAACAGGAATCTATGTTGACTCTGGAGAGAATGAATTTCAATATTGATAAAAAAATAGATAAAAAAATAAAGATGCAAACAGCTTTGGTGAAAGCCAAAATTGCCAGCCTTTCATGGTATCTTTTAACTAGTATAAATTAATTTTATAATTAATTTGTAAAATATTTTAAAGGATAAACGTGGCAATAAACACATTAACATTCTTAAACGACTGTGAATTTCACTAGTAAAACATTTGACAGGAAATATGTCCATAGTGATCCATTTCCCACCGTTTATCGATATTCAAATTCATTCATCTCCAGTCAACATAGATTCCTGTTATACGAAGTTAAGTACGTTTAAGAATGATACATTCCATATCACCTTGAGACTGAAAGGAACACGGCCACTGCATATTAACACTACCCTTTAAAAATTTGCCTAGAGCAAGTCCTCTGCGTGTATGGGCAATACCCAAGCGGATGGGAGCGCTCGCTAATCTTGGCCAGACAAACCCCATGCCAGTCGCGTACGTGTATGGCCGCCTATACAAGAGCTAAACAAACATATATCCAGAACATAAGACACTACAGTCAGACGTCGGCAGTTGCCAAACACTTGGAAAAAAGGCTACAGAATTGAGAGAGCGTACATGAATTTTATTTACACAGGATTGCAAACAAATAGGCAAGACTGATTATAGAGAATGTCTTTATAACATGCGGTAACAATGTAATGGAAGGCAACACTGAAAATTGATTCGGAGACAGAATATCAAGGAAAATAATATACTCCAGAACCGAGAAGAAACAAATATTCATAAGACACCATAGGGAATATAACACCTGGAACAACGTGCTGTGGGGAAAGAACGGTCAAAGTCATGATTGCAGAGCCAAACAAGAGAACCAGGGTAATTAAAAGATCAAGAACCTACCACACTCATATAATGACAGGTAGCTTACCTTTTCGATCATTTCTTGGATACTTGATAATCAGGACTGGGTGTCCTTGACAGCTGGTAACTTTCTTGAATAAACAACTCTGCTAAACTCCATTCAGTCTGAAGGAGGTCCTTCCAGTAGTTTTATATATATATATATATATATATATATATATATATATATATATATATATAATATTATATGTATATATATATATATATATTATATATAATATATATATATATTATTTTGTATATATATTTATATATATATATATCATATATATATATATCCTATATATCTATATATATATACATATATATTATATATATATATATCTATATATATATATATCATATATATATATATATATATATATATTTTCTGGCATTTCCTAAAACGTATCCAGTCCAGTGAAACTGAATT
>NC_087220.1:12487251-12488710 GCF_015104395.2 Macrobrachium nipponense | reverse complement strand
GGAGGGGGGTGTTGGGGGTGATTATATTGGCGTAAGGTGCGATCCAGTGTGTGTGTGTTTGTGTGTTAATCATTATAATAACCACAACGTCCTGTTAACCTCCCCATACCTTCATGCATTTTCGATACGCTCGTCACTGCAACACCCTCGATTTGAACGAGGTCAGGTCGACAATGTGACCTCGCTCTGATTACTCTTGATAAGGGTTCGAATTATGGTATGGGCATTAGAACTACTTCATATTCTAGCATTGTTTTGGATGTAAGGTTTTATAGTGATAAGAGTATCCAAAGTGTGAATAACTCGCGAAAGGGGTCACTTCCAGGGACTACCAGTTACCTATTGGTCATATCAGGTTGTTACTTTTTATTAGTCATTTATGTCTTTTTTCTTAACTTTGATCGTGTTTTCTGACATAGTTGATGGCAGATTTAATTTAGGATTGCAAGAATATCCAATAATACTAAATTACTGTGCAATAAACAATGTATATCATCTTTGACTTTGATTATATTAATTTAGTGTTTCACATGATTTAGTAAGGAGGAATATTTTTTGCGATCCTTAACGAAGGGAACAGAAAGATATTCAGCCTTTCCATCTGGCCAAACCGAAACTAATTGTAACTGGCTTCTGCTGGCAGAGGGTTTGTCATTTAACAAAATGTTATCTAGCTATAGGACCCAAAATCATAGACATTTCCAACAATCAATAAATAATCATTAAGAGAGAGAGAGAGAGAGAGAGAGAGAGAGAGAGAGAGAGAGAGAGAGAGAGAGAGAGAGACCCGTGACAAAAATGATGAGAGAAACAAGGTAATTTTGACTAATTCTAACTACATAATTAGAAATATGTGTATTTGCTTACGTGTGAATTATTTTATATGTCGTAAAGTTGTTTGTGGGACCAATACTTTAATCAGGGTGACCCTGAACTGTTAATCCCTCTTGATAGATCGATGTCTGGTTGTGGCAGTCCTGTCCAGTGTAGGATCTTTTGGTCACTTAAATATGTTCTTGGAAGACATTCGGTGATCTACCTATCGAATTATCTTTCTTTTCTTTTGACATATTCCATGTTAGTGAAAGCTTATTTAATTGTCTTATATATCAGGTTTGCATCACACTACTCTACCACTGGTTGCTTCCTAATGTAGATGGACAAAGTTCCAAACTAGCTTGTTATAGGAATGAATATTCTATATTTTACATGGTAGGATTACAGCAAAGAAACAACTTGGGACTTTCATTGTTTATTCATTAACAGAGTTTGCGTTATTCAAGGAAGAGCGGGAGCTTCGTGGAGTTTTCTTGTTTTCATCCCTACTTTTTCTCCGTTGTAGGAAAACAAATTCTTTTATTTCTGGAGAAGTGTTGCTTCTTCCAAGTGGTCCGAACAACGGAGATTCATGAAAGATTCCACTGGTGGTTCCTCCCAGCCTTCGAAAGGGCATTGGCCA
>NC_087220.1:12464751-12482251 GCF_015104395.2 Macrobrachium nipponense | reverse complement strand
GTATTCTAGACAGAAAGGATACAGTCCTGAAACAAGTTGCAAATCAATGCTGATTTATACTACTTAGAATTATACCAACAACAAACTGAATATAAAAAAAAACTAAGTGTACAAACATTTATATAAAATTTTCCCTGAAGCCAAATGTAATGAATGATATTGATAGATTGGAAAATATTAAATTAGTTAGGCCGAATCATTTGACGTTAAAATTGGTATATATATGATATTAACTTCAAGTTTCGATATCATAAAGATTAAACATAACATTTTCGCTGTGTAGGATTTTTCATAAACAATAAATATTAAGCATAAAAAGAAGTCTGCATTAAGTCTTAATTAATCTTAAAAGCAAATTCTAGTTACCCTAAATGTCAAGCTATTCATAAGATTGTGTTACAAGAATTTTTTTCACTTTTTGTTTGCAAGCATGTTTCGAGAAAAAATACGAGAAGAGGAAAAAGGAATAAATTCAGCTTGAAGAAAAGAAGAGAGGTCATACTACTCTCGGTCAGATAGTTATATTGAACTATGCATAATGTAGCTGTGACTTTAATGTATGTTAAACATTATTCTACGAGCATTTTCAATAGCTGTTGAGAGCCTGAAAAAAGAGGAAGGAATCTTTCTTGGAAAGACTAAAGCATCAAACAGGAAGAAAAACCTTTGCGCTGATTCGTTCACGAGCAAAGGAGGATCCAATCAATACTTTACTCCCATAATGTTCCAATATATGAGAATGCACAGAGATGAATATTCTTACTAAAAAATACGTAGGCAAGGAAAATAGTTTTTAAACATATTGTTAAAAGTGATTTTTAATGAATGGAAATAAAAATTCCAAAGAAACATACCATATAAAAGACAGTATTTCACTAGTCTCTTATGATTTTTACAAATAACTAAAACAAAGAAATAATGGAAAGAAAGAGATCATAGGAAGTACATGATTATTTGTCACTGAGGACATAAAGACATTGCCATCCAAAAATATTTTCTGTCTATTGAAGATATTTAGTCTCAACATTGCAGTGCGACATGAATCTTCAAATGCAGTCTTTGATTTTCTCATCATACACTGAAGTTGTAAAAGGAGTAGTAAGTTAATATTCGTCCTTAGTAGATACAATATATGAAATAAGGAAGTAGTAGATTTTTCTGTTTTGTCGGAAACTACGTTGACCATAAAGAATTACTGACTGTCACAAAACTTTTCAAAGGATAAGCGTTTTAGCTGTTGCGTAATGGTTAGTGATGGAGAATAAAAAAAGTCTTAAAAGCACAAGAAGAGATACGTCATAACAAATATTTTCCAAGTTTAAAGCATCATCTTACTTCATTTCAACAGAAATTGATCTGTCATTATGTACAGAGCTGAAGGACTTTACCTTCGGGAATGAGGCATTACTCTCCTTCCCCATTGTGTTCTTAGCAGCACCAGCTATTTACATATCCCCCCCACACTCCACTTTGTGTGCAACGACCGAAGAGAAACATATGCATGGTAATGCCTAATTTCGATCATGCTCTGAACTGAAAGATGATAGTAATAGTTGAATTTACTGAAGCCTTGAGGGAGCATTAATTTTTTAGAATGTCCGATGATTGGAGGGTGGATGATCAACATACCAATTTGTAGCCTTCTAGTCTCTGTGATTTTCAAGATCCGAGGAAGGACTGACAGACAAAGAAACCATCTCAATGGTTTTCTTTGACAGATAACTCAAAAAACGGGCTAAATTAAGTTCAGTTAAGTATCTAAACAATCTTTGAATTCTTTATATAACTATTTATCTAGAGATTCCAGAAGTAATAAACTAATACCGATATTGTAATATGGTGCAAATGATAATAGGGAAAGGTTTTATCGCCTTTTTCTTTTACGAAAACTTTCTCTAAAAAATCAAAATCAGTTTATAGTTTTGTTTGGCTTCATGGAAGAAACACTTGTTTTTTATAAATTTGGTAAAGTTTTCATCAGTTCATGGTGTCACAATACTATAGACTGAAGAGTTTCATTTTATGTATGAAACGAGGCAATAACGGATGAAAACTGAATATTATTACTGTTGCCAGTCAGATTGCTCAATAAAGAATGACTTCCCCAACTGAAGCGCTAGTGTATAATCCGAGTTAGTTAAGCCCAGAAGAGGTATAAAGCAACTGTGTTGCCGGGAAGTTCCTCGTTGGGACAGGTGCATAAATCACTGGTCTGGTTTAAAGTTAGAGTTCTCTGTCCCTCCTGACTTTGCACACTGCGCTGCCTCCTAAAGAAAACGCTTGTTATTACTTTTACATAGCTGCCAGTTTAATAATAATACGCTCATAGTGATATTGCTAATATTACTCTGTCAAACACACAGAATAAATTTCTTTTGCTGAAGGATACGGTACAAAAGAAATTTAGTGATATTAAATAAAATACGTAAGAAAACAACAGTACATTATTATACTTATATATATATATAATATATATATATATATATATATATATATATATATATATATATACATATATATATGTATATATATATATACTATATAATATATATATATATATTATCATCTATAATTATATATATTATATATATGTAGTATATATAATATATATATATATAATATATATATATATATATTAATATATATATATATTATCTATAATATATATATATATATATATATATATATATATTATATATATATATATATAATATATATAATAGATCATATATAATATATATATAGTATATATATATATATACCTATAATATATATATATATATATTCTATTAGAACACAGTGCAAACGAAGAACTGCAAAATGCATAATGATAGAGAAAACTTTGTCATCTAGGTTACAAATTTGTTACAGAAGTTTCCGGAGCAAAAATAGTCTCTGTAAAGCTTAAATTCATACCATTGTGATATTGGAAAGTCTCTCTCTCTCTCTCTCTCTCTCTCTCTCTCTCTCTCTCTCTCTCTCTCTCTCTCTGTAAACTAAATATATAAGGATTTGTTATTCTACAATAACCTTTCAACATCTCATACTCTTTGCACTTTTGGATACTATTTAGCTTTCACCTTCCATTGCAGGATTTGAACCTATGTATAAATGGTCCCATTAATGGCCACACCATTGAAGAATTGGGATATAAATTTCGTTCATCTCAATTGCATTCACACCTATAAGATTTAGAGGCATTTCACTACAGCTGAAATAAGCACACTACCACCATCGCATTATTGCGTTTTCGAAGATAATACTCTTTATGTTAAAAGTATCTTTAGATTCTTTGGTTCATTATTTTTAATGAAGATATCGACCAGAAAGCTTCATCATATTTCATCAAAACTATACGGGCACACATAAAATGCCTTATAAATCAGGATGGGTAAAACTAAAGCACCTTTCAACTACTGTGCCAGGATTCGAACCAACATGTGATTTTTCCTCGAGCAGCATATCCTGCCACGCTATGAAAAGAGATATAAGTGTGGGTAAACGCGTGCATACACATATTCGAATTCAGAATTATTTACTAGAGCGAATGATGATCGTCAGGTAAGGTGACGTCTTTCTAAAAAAATGCAACGCACGCAAACACACACACAGCACACACACACACACACACACACACACACACCACACACACATATATATATATCTAATAAAAGGAGCCCATAAAAACACCAAAATATAGAGAAAAAAGTACTATATATTTCAGAGACTGCTGTCTCCCTCTTCAGGTAGATGAATGAGAAAAGTTTACAGAAAAAGGTGGTATTTATACCAAGAGGTCCATCCACAAACAAGCCAATTTAAGTCACCCCCGCTGATAATCTTCCTTTAATCTTCTTAAGGGTTGGTTGAATGAAGAGTTGTCGATCGTGGTCCCGAAATCTCCATTTGCTCCTTTTGAGATGTTCATTACCTGCCTCTCTTTTATTAAGGCCGATTCCATCATTTGACTCTTGTACCGGCAGTTGCTGCTATAAATTACACGTGACAAATTCCAGTTTATTCTATGGTTATGTTCATTTATATGGTTGAAAATAGCAGAGTTCTGTTGTCCATACCTAACTGACCGTTTGTGTTGTATTAATCTCTGGGGAAGATTTACCTGTAAATCCGATTGTAAGATTGGTCACAGTCCTGGCATGGGATTTCGTATACCCCAGAGTCCTTTGGAGATGCCTTTTGTTGGACGTTAATCAGGGATTTGGCTAAGGTGTTTGGGTAAGTAAATACAAAAGGGTTCGATTTTCCGAAGGGATTGGTTATTCTCTTAATCGTGTCCAGGTGGGGAATTATTATTTTATTGTTGGGTGTATCTCTGGTCTTGTCTTTAGGGGGTCGGTAGAAAATTACGTTTGCTTTGTGAATTGCTTTCTCAATTATATGGTCAGGATATTTTAAAGACGAAAGTTGCTTGCGAATTAGTTCAAATTCTTTTTCCAGGAATTCTGGGGAACAAATTCGTAAGGCTCTTAAGAACAAGTTACTAGCTACACTATCTTGATAGTACTGTCGTGATAGCTAAAGTAGTGAATGTATGAAAGTGAGGAAACGTTGGTTTTTCTGTATATGGTGAATTTGTATTCTGTCGTATCTCTGATTATTAAAACATCAAGAAAAGGAATTTTGTTGTCTGTTTCCCATTCAACTTTAAATTTGATGCTGGGCACTAATGTGTTTAATTTCGCGAGGAATTCATTAAAATTGCCCCACCTATTATCCCAAAATGTTAGGATATCATCCACGTATCTCATCCACAGCATGTTTTTGGGTTTTATTGCATTTATTACTGTAGTTTCAAAGTATTCCATGTACAGATTGGCTAGAACAGGACTTAAAGGACTACCCCCATACTACACCCGAATTTTTGCTTGTAGAATGATTCCCCGAATGAAAATACGTTATTAGATGCACATAATTCAACTAGCTTTATTATTTTGTCAAGCGCCAAAGGGAAATGATCTGAATAGGGGGATAATTTTACCCTTAAAAAACTGAAGAACGTCCTGTACTGGTACTTTAGTGAACAGGGAATCTACGTCAAGGCTTAAAAGTTTTATGTTGTGAAGTGTATATGTGCTTCTCTGAATTTGTGACAAAAATCTTCCGAATGTTTAAGTGACTGGGAGAAAAGGTGACCTAAAAATAAAAAAGGGGAAAGGAGGCCAGCTAACCATTTAGAAATTTTGTAATTGAAAGCTCCGGCACATGAAAACGATGGGTCTGAATGGAAGATTGTCTTTGTGAGTTTTGGGAAGGCCATAAAAATAGGGTAATTTAGGATTAATTACTTTAAATTTCTCTAATAGTTCAATACTCTTTTTGTCTTTGCCAATTAATCTTACTTTCCGAAAAATTCTGTGGAACGTTTTGGAGTTTTGGGGGGATTTTTCGTCAGTTTTTCGTATGTGTTTGTGTCGCTAAGGAGCTGGTTGATTTTGTCAAGGTAGAAGTCTTTGTCCATTATTACGATTTTGCCGTCTTTGTCGGATCTACTTATTATAACATCTAACTTTTTTAGCGAGTGGATGGCTATCATGAATCTGCGAGAACAGGATATTTCTTATGTAAATCAGTTAAAGCATTTAGTAACATCCTTTTAAACATATCTTCACGGTTGTAGTTTTTGTCAGATATGAATTTATCAAAAGCCACTATGAAGTCTAGGTTGTTTTTGCGGTCTGGCATAAGGGCGAAGGATAAGCCTAAAATTTAAAACTAAATGTTGATTTAACAGTAAGGGGGGTGTTGGATAAGTTTTAAAACTTTGTCTTGTTGCTCAAGATTCTTCCACGCACTATTGTCTATTAGGTTATTTAACTTGCGTAGAAGTCTGTTGGAATGAGTCACGCTATTATAGGCAGCAATGTCGGAACAGAATGAAAATCAGATACCTGTATATGTGGTCCGTAGTGAGGAGGCGAAGATTAGACTGGGTTCCATATATCACTCTGCGTAGTATGAAGATGTCGTTTTCGTATCGGTGATTCTTTCCTCCAGGAAAATCTTGTGTGAGAGAGGAAGGGGTCGATTGCAGAGTCCATCTCCCGAATCCGTACATTTTTGGTATACTTGCTCTTTGAGGCATTCTTCTAAAAAAGTGTTTTTGGTTTTTCAGCCGGTGTAGTCTGATCAGTTCTTTCTCAAACTTGCGAAAGATTGGCTTGACTTCTGGAAGTGAGTGAAGAATCCTGGAAAGGCGGTTGAATTCCATAATGGGCTGAAAATGACTGGTAACAATGTTCTGTAACAACAGAATTCCATCTAATAAAAGGAGCCCATAAAAACACCAAAATATAGAGAAAAAAGTACTATATTTCAGAGACTGCTGTCTCCCTCTTCAGGTAGATGAATGAGAAAAGTTTACAGAAAAGGTGGTATTTATACCAAGAGGTCCATCCACAAACAAGCCAATTTAAGTCACCCCCGCTGATAATCTTCCTTTAATCTTCTTAAGGGTTGGTTGAATGAAGAGGTTGTCGATCGTGTCCGAAATCCATGCTCCTTTTGAGATGTTCATTACCTGCCTCTCTTTTATTAAGGCCGATTCCATCATTTGACTCTTGTAACCGGCAGTTGCTGCTATAAATTACACGTGACAAATTCCAGTTTATTCTATGGTTATGTTCATTTATATGGTTGAAAATAGCAGAGTTCTGTTGTCCATACCTAACTGACCGTTTGTGTTGTATTTAATCTCTGGGGGAAGGGATTTTACCTTATTAAAAAAAAAAAAAATCCGATGTAAACCGATTGGTCACAGTCCTGGCATGGGATTTCGTTATACTTGTTTCG
Organism: Macrobrachium nipponense; assembly: GCF_015104395.2. Taxonomy (NCBI): domain Eukaryota; kingdom Metazoa; phylum Arthropoda; class Malacostraca; order Decapoda; family Palaemonidae; genus Macrobrachium; species Macrobrachium nipponense. Next base: position 12,475,441 of record NC_087220.1, on the reverse strand, counting down.
TCTTTAAAATATCCTGACCATATAATTGAGAAAGCAATTCACAAAGCAAACGTAATTTTCTACCGACCCCCTAAAGACAAGACCAGAGATACACCCAACAATAAAATAATAATTCCCCACCTGGACACGATTAAGAGAATAACCAATCCCTTCGGAAAATCGAACCCTTTTGTATTTACTTACCCAAACACCTTAGCCAAATCCCTGATTAACGTCCAACAAAAGGCATCTCCAAAGGACTCTGGGGTTATACGAAAGTCCCATGCCAGGACTGTGACCAATCTTACATCGGATTTACAGGTAAATCACTTCCCCAGAGATTAATACAACACAAACGGTCAGTTAGGTATGGACAACAGAACTGCTATTTTCAACCATAAAAATTAACATAACCATAGAATAAATTGGAATTTGTCAGGTGTAATTTATAGCAGCAACTGCCGGTACAAGAGTCAAATGATGGAATCGGCCTTAATAAAGAGAGGCAGGTAATGAACATCTCAAAAGGAGCATGGATTTCGGACACGATCGACAACCTCTTCATTCAACCAACCCTTAAGAAGATTAAAGGAAGATTATCAGCGGGGGTGACTTAAATTGGCTTGTTTGTGGATGGACCTCTTGGTATAAATACCACCTTTTCTGTAAACTTTTCTCATTCATCTACCTGAAGAGGGAGACAGCAGTCTCTGAAATATAGTACTTTTTTCTCTATATTTTGGTGTTTTTATGGGCTCCTTTTATTAGATGGAATTCTGTTGTTACAGAACATTGTTACCAGTCATTTTCAGCCCATTATGGAATTCAACCGCCTTTCCAGGATTCTTCACTCACTTCCAGAAGTCAAGCCAATCTTTCGCAAGTTTGAGAAAGAACTGATCAGACTACACCGGCTGAAAAACCAAAACACTTTTTAGAAGAATGCCTCAAAGAGCAAGTACTACCAAAAATGTACGGATTCGGGAGATGGACTCTGCAATCGGACCCCTTTCCCTCGCTCCACACAAGATTTTTCCTGGAGGAAAGAATCACCGATACGAAAAACGACATCTTCATACTACGCAGAGTGATATATGGAACCCAGTCTAATCTTCGCCTCCTCACTACGGACCACATATACAGGTATCTGATTTCATTCTGTTCCGACATTGCTGCCTATAATAGCGGTGACTCATTCCAACAGACTTCTACGCAAGTTAAATAACCTAATAGACAATAGTGCGTGGAATAATCTTGAGCAACAAGACAAAGTTTTAAACTTATCCAACACCCCCATTACTGTAAAATCAACATTTAGTTTTAAATTTAGGCTTATCCTTCGCCCTTATGCCAGACCGCAAAAACAACCTAGACTTCATAGTGGCTTTTGATAAATTCATATCTGACAAAAACTACAACCGTGAAGAGATATGTTTAAAAGGAGTGTTACTAAATGCTTTAACTGATTTACATAAGAAATATCCTGTTCCTCGCAGATTCATGATAGCCATCCACTCGCTAAAAAAGTTAGATGTTATAATAAGTAGATCCGACAAAGACGGCAAAATCGTAATAATGGACAAAGACTTCTACCTTGACAAAATCAACCAGCTCCTTAGCGACACAAACACATACGAAAAACTGACGAAAAATCCCTCCAAAACGTTCCACAGAATTTTTTCGGAAAGTAAGATTAATTGGCAAAGACAAAAAGAGTATTGAACTATTAGAGAAATTTAAAGTAATTAATCCTAAATTACACCCTATTTTTTATGGCCTTCCCAAAACTCACAAAGACAATCTTCCATTCAGGACCCATCGTTTCATGTGCCGGAGCTTTCAATTACAAAATTTCTAAATGGTTAGCTGGCCTCCTTTCCCTTTTTTAGGCACCTTTCTCCCAGTCACATTAAACATTCGGAAGATTTTTGTCACAAATTCAGAGAAGCACATATACCACTTCACAACATAAAACTTTTAAGCCTTGACGTAGATTCCCTGTTCACTAAAGTACCAGTACAGGACGTTCTTCAGTTTTTAAGGGGTAAAATTATCCCCCTATTCAGATCATTTCCCTTTGGCGCTTGACAAAATAATAAAGCTAGTTGAATTATGTGCATCTAATAACGTATTTTCATTCGGGGAATCATTCTACAAGCAAAAATTCGGGTGTAGTATGGGTAGTCCTTTAAGTCCTGTTCTAGCCAATCTGTACATGGAATACTTTGAAACTACAGTAATAAATGCAATAAAACCCAAAAACATGCTGTGGATGAGATACGTGGATGATATCCTAACATTTTGGGATAATAGGTGGGGCAATTTTAATGAATTCCTCGCGAAATTAAACACATTAGTGCCCAGCATCAAATTTAAAGTTGAATGGGAAACAGACAACAAAATTCCTTTTCTTGATGTTTTAATAATCAGAGATACGACAGAATACAAATTCACCATATACAGAAAACCAACGTTCTCACTTTCATACATTCACTAACTTTAGCTATCACGACAGTACTATCAAGATAGGTGTAGCTAGTAAACTTGTTCTTAAGAGCCTTACGAATTTGTTCCCCAGAATTCCTGGAAAAGAATTTGAACTAATTCGCAAGCAACTTTCGTCTTTCTTTAAAAATATCCTGACCATATAATTGAGAAAGCAATTCACAAAGCAAACGTAATTTTTCTACCGACCCCTAAAGACAAGACCAGAGATACACCCAACAATAAAATAATAATTCCCCACCTGGACACGATTAAGAGAATAACCAATCCCTTCGGAAAATCGAACCCTTTTGTATTACTTACCCAAACACCTTAGCCAAATCCCTGATTAACGTCCAACAAAAGGCATCTCCAAAGGACTCTGGGGTATACGAAATCCCATGCCAGGACTGTGACCAATCTTACATCGGATTTACAGGTAAATCCCTTCCCCAGAGATTAATACAACACAAACGGTCAGTTAGGTATGGACAACAGAACTCTGCTATTTTCAACCATATAAATGAACATAACCATAGAATAAACTGGAATTTGTCACGTGTAATTTATAGCAGCAACTGCCGGTACAAGAGTCAAATGATGGAATCGGCCTTAATAAAAGAGAGGCAGGTAATGAACATCTCAAAGGAGCATGGATTTCGGACACGATCGCAACCTCTTCATTCAACCAACCCTTAAGAAGATTAAAGGAAGATTATCAGCGGGGGTGACTTAAATTGGCTTGTTTGTGGATGGACCTCTTGGTATAATACCACCTTTTCTGTAAACTTTTCTCATTCATCTACCTGAAGAGGGAGACAGCAGTCTCTGAAATATAGTAATTTTTTCTCTATATTTTGGTGTTTTTATGGGCTCCTTTTATTAGATGGAATTCGTTGTTACAGAACATTGTTACCAGTCATAATATATATATATATATATATATATATATATATATATATTATATATATATATATATATATATATATATATATATATAATATATATATATATATATATATATATATATATATATATATATATATATATATATTATATATATATATATATATATATATATATATATATATATATATATACATATATATATATATATATATATATATATATAAATATATATATATATATTATATATATTTATATATATATATATATATATATATATATATATATATATATATATATATATATATATATATATATATATATATATATATAGATATATAATATATATATATTATATTTATATATTGGTCCTGCTGCTCAACAAATCTAGTTACTGTCGGCAAGTAAATGCGATCAGGGATTAATTGTGAATTTGAAAGCTCTCAGTTGCAATACAACTTATGGAAAAGTGACAGACAATAGACCATCCGTCGTTGGTCCATTTTACAAATGCAAATATTGGGAAAGAGAAACTACCACCACGAACCACTCTTTCTAAAAGAGGTAAATCTCTGACACAAGGAAACATCAACACAGGAAAACAGTATTCCATGAAGTGAAGGAATTTCAAATGACCTAAAAGAGATTGCATTCACTTTACCATTGTTATAAATATATGATGATTTACGAACAATACCTAACTTTCTTCCGGCATTTGCTTAAACTTTCAACGATGTTTCTCGAAAGGTGAATGTGAACCAATAGGTAACTCTTCAGACTAGATCAGTAAAGTTCTATCCACCTGTGTGTGTGTCTGTCTGCGTGAGTGTGTGTAATATTTACGTAAAATTTATCTAACGCATTACAAACATATTACATAAATAAACAATAATCCCATTAGAATTTGTAAATCAAAAACATTGTAACTGAGAAATGTAGCAACGCCCCCCCAACCTTGGTTCTTACCTGCCAGTTGACGGGATTATTTATGCACTGATCAGTTCATCTCTCTCTCTCTCTATATATATATATATATATATATATATCTGTGTGTGTGTGTGTGGTGTGTGTGTATGGTAGTGGTATTGTCTCTCTTAAAATAAATTTGGAGCAACATTCTTATTTCATTTGTTTAGAAATTGATTTGGATTAAAGCATATTAATCTAGTTTATCATTTTTTAAATCGATGATAAAACGCCAAATAACCAAAATTGGGGAATATCAACGTTTTGTAACCGAAAAGGGAAGCTAATAGTTCCGGGATGAAAATAAAAGTATGAAAAAAGTATCTAATAATTTTTTTATTATTTTCACTTGATAAAACTAAATTGTTAATCACTCTTTCCTCCATATCTCCTAGCTTTCATAACTTGATTCTCTACTCACTTCCTTTGTAACATACTTTTTGAGTTTTAATTCTATTTATGTCTTACAGGGTCCTATAGTCTGATATTCCAATTTTTTTTTACTTGCTATTTTATAAACTAGCAGACATAACGTCCATTATAGCAAGATTGTCCTTTTTAACTTGACCCTCCTTGCCTCTATGACCTAAGGGGAGCTTAACTTAACGTTACTTGCCTCTACATGACCCGAGGCCGGCTTAACGTGCCCCAGAGTTTTCAAAGAAAACTGGCTACGTTGCTCCAAATTTGTGGAACGTTTAAAAAAATATATTACTGATATTTTTTTTACTGACTATAAAAAACATTTCAAAAGGTCTTTATTTTTTTTATAATTACAATAGGAAATTGATTATTGTTTTGTATAGACAATCTATAGTACTACCTACAAGCACAGTAATATTTCTAACAAGAATACAACAAAAGAAATTAAAAACTTGGAGAAAACACTTCGCCAAAAAATGACCTAATCCCAATTGTGACATTTGTTTCTCAATTAACATTTATAAAAAATGAACTCCCGTGACAGTAGAAATAAAAAAAAACAATAGTCTCGGACAAAATTTTCTCCAGGAAGAGTTTAAAATTCATTTATTTGGCTACTGGAATTCCAAGTTGGTGTTCAGTAAGTATCTTTAATCTGATGCACTGAGTGAGATCTAACAGTATAAAGACAAATTATATATCTTGGATTTAATGGAAATTATCGAAACTAGTATGCTGATGGAAACTAGTATGCTGATCCTTATAAAGTTTCATTAGTGAATTTTATAGTACCCCAACTTTCCCTTCCTCTAAAGAGAAGTCACTGTGAATCCCGGAAGGATTCAAGAGACTCTAAAGGCCTTTGGTTGTAAAAGTCATTGAATTTTTCTTTTTCATAAGTCATAGTAAAGTAGGTGACATTTAAAATAACTTATTTCGGATATGTGCTGACGAAAAGTCTTTTTTATGAGACAATTTTATGCACATAAATCCTTATTTTTTCTTAAAGCATGTATGTATGTATGTATGTATGTATGTATGTATGTATGTATGTATGTATGTATGTAGTATAGATATAGTATGTATGTATGTCTGTATGTATGCATGTTCTTGAATTCTTAACTCAAAAGTATAGAAAACCGATAAAGTTACTCAATTTTCACAGATCTTAATTATTTATTATGACAAGAACCTTTTCTATTATTTTCTTACTAACAATCTAATTAGATATAGATTGCTGCACCTGATCTCGCTACGAACGCTAATATTTGCTAACTTATTTTCTTATGTATTGCAGGTAATTTCTATTATTTTGAACATATCCTTTTAAACAGTATTTTAGTAACAGTTGCATTTTCATTTTAGAATGTTTTCCTGGTGTATTTGAGGCATTTACGCATCTTCCTGAATTCCACATATTCATTTTTGTAACTTATGCATTCATCTTTTTGGCTGCTTTGACAAATTTGGAGTCAAGTGTAGAGAAACGTAAACAAAATGTAGGAGATAGACTGTGCATTCATTGGTAAACCTTGCTCCGTTTCCATGAGTAATTTTGTAATGAAATTATATATTGTACAGAACGTAGTGATGAATTTTACATCATCATATTCAATTATAAATCACAGCTCTTTTTAGTTAATCAAATTATATTCCATTAATAAATGACATTTAATCAAGAATTGCATCAAATATATTTCATATTTATTTTAGTTTTAGATTTCGTGAAATCATTTTGTTTTAAACCTGCTACTCCATTATGATAGATAGATATCCGCTGATACAAAAAGTTTGTACTATTTCATTTCTATTTTTATCTCATCTAACTTCCACACTTTTGCCGGCATACTATTTCTTATAACCGAATCTCCATCTGTGTCTGTTCAAGTAAGATTGTTTCAACCGCATGCACCCCTTCCCGCACACACACACACACACACACACACACACACACTGATTTTCCAAACACGCTGTCTGATTTTCCCAATTCTGTGTTTGACTTTCTTGAATAATTTTGCCATCCAAGAAGAGGAGTAGAGGATTCTACTCCCGCTGGTTATGTAAACAAACTCCTTCTACAGTCTACACCGTCATATGATCGTCTCTCGGCGGCTTTGATAATTTGGTCTTCATATATATATATATATATATATATATATATATATATATATATATATATATATATATATATATATATATATATATATATATATATATATATATATATATATATATATATGTATATATATATATATATATATTATATATATATATATATATATATATATATATATATATATATATATATATATATATGTATATATATATATATATATATATATATATATATATATATATATATATATATATATATATATATATATATATATATATATATATATATATATATATATATATATATATATATATATATATATATATATATATATATATATATATATATATATATATATATATATATATATATATATATATATATATATATATATATATATTTATATATATATATATATATATATATATATATATATATATATATATATATATATATATATAGTATATATATATATATTACTCATTCAGAAATAATAATAACTTGTGTCGTGGGCCACGAAAATCTGTTGCTGCAGGTGTACTAGGAATGAATCCAAGGAATGCTGAATAGATCATTAAAGGCAGCTTACTTATATTTTCGCCATTGACTGTTTTCTTTTATTGTTATGAAAGGGACGTTACACTGAAATAAGTGGTGCTCAAAACTTTCGTTTTCCCTTCATTTTAGTAACAAGTTTCAAATTTTTATGACCTTCCTTCAAGGTTTGTGTAGCTATCCAAGGTCTGAGTTCCACAAAGTATCCAGAATACAACATATAGACCAAAAACAATATAGATACACCTAAAGACTGAAGTTATAGCTTGTAATACTATCCACATTATTTCTAACGTTTCTGTTCAATAACGATTAGACAATTGCATTATTCTGAAAAGTCACTTTAATCCATGGATGAATACTGATATGAAAAAATATATCTGATCACTTCATTTCAACATTCGTTGGCCTATCATTGTGTACAGAACTCATGGACCTTACCTTTGGAATTAGGCATTACACTCCTTCCCCTTACTTTCTCAGCGTCTTCATCTATTTACATATCCACCCTTCACTCCACTTTATGTCACAAGACCCAAGAGAAGTATATGCACTGTAATGCATAATTTCGATCATGCAGTGAACTGAAAGTTGAATTTACTGAAGCCTTGAGGGATCATTAGTTACATAGAGTCTCAATCAGAACTTGCTAATTCCCAAACGTAAGGTCTATCAGTTCTGTATATAATGATAGACCAACATTGATTTAAAGAAGAGATGTTCAAATTGCTGAGATGCCATGACAGTGTTGATTTAATATATCTGACAAAAGGATCGAAGAATATATGCTGGTAACGATAAGAAAGAAATTGTTATATTAACCATTAAAGAAACATCGAATTACCTCGCCATTTATATTACAGGTCAAAAGACTTGAATTAGTGGGAATTAGAAATTAAAAATTTCCATGTCTTAACTGTATGAAGTTCCAATCACACGACATCCTCTGGGAGGCTGTTCCACAATGCAACATTGAGAGGAATAAAGAACCTCGAAACTGAGAAGTTCAACATGTGAAACCACACTTCCTGTCTATTGGTGCTGCTGATCAGCGAATCTAGTTGTTGTCGGCAAGTAAACGGGATCAGGGATTAATTGTGAATGTGAAAGCTCTCTGTTACAATACAACTTATGGAAAAGTGACAGACAATAGACCATCCGTCGTTGGTCCAGTTGACAACTGCAAATATTGGGAAAAAGAAACCTACCACCACGAACCACTCTTTCTAAAAGAGGTAAATCTCTGACAGAAGGAAACATCCACCAGGAAAACAGTATTCCAGTAAAGGAATTTCAAATTACCTAAAAGAGATTGATTCCCCAAATTTTTTATCATTGTTATAAATACATGATGCTTTATGAACAACACCTAACTTTCGTCCGGCATTGATGAAACTTTCAACAATGTTTTCCCGACAGTTATATGTGAGTCAAAAGGCACATCTTGAATAGGTAAATCTTCAGACTAGTTCAGTAAAGTTCTATCCACCTGAGTGTGTGTGTCTGTCTGCGTGAGTGTGTGTAATATTTACGTAAAATTTACCTAACGCATAACAAACATATTACCCCATTAGAATCTGTAAATCAAAAAACTTGTAACCGAGAAATGTAGCAAAACGTCCCCCTACCTCACCCCACCAAATCCACTCGGTTCTTACCTGCCAGTTGACAGATTTATTTATGCATTGATCCGCTCATCTCTCTCTCTCTCTCTCTCTCTCTCTCTCTCTCTCTCTCTCTCTGTGGAAGTGGTACTGTAAATGGTTATTTGAGTGAGAGAAATCTGAATGTATGGTGAAGTAGTAGAACGATAGACACTATGATTCATGGTAAAGCGACTGTTATACTTGTGTTTGGTTACCTTCTTCGCAGTCCTCATTTGGACTGAGGGTATCAGCAATATAGTACTTGTATTACGAAGGAGAAGAAGGAATGGCCACCTCGGAACATAACTGTCGGCTTGATTGCAACTTTTCAACTTTTTTTAGCAAAGAGAAAGCCGCCAACTGCCTTCAGATTGGTTTGAATAGGTATCTGGTTATTGTTACTGTGTGAAAAACCAAAATTGAGCCTTTCTAAAGGACATTCATTAAAATTAAAGCCTTGATTATACCAACGCATATTTTTTTAAGTCATGGATGTTTATTTTATGAGCGGATCAATGCATAAATAAATCAGTCAACTGGCAGTAACAACCTAGTGGACCATTAGAAATCTACAATAATGTAAATCATTAGATAGAAAAAAAAATGATACAGAATAAGTTTAAACTGAAGCAACTTTCAAAGAGAGAGAGAGAGAGAGAGAGAGAGAGAGAGAGAGAAGGGAGGGGGAGGGCAGGTGAGGGAAGAAAGGAGAGGGAAGGAAGAAGGAAGGGGGTGGTGGTGTAGGTGGGGGTGGAGGGAGAGAGTGGGCGGAGCTTTTTTATACTATTGTGCTCGTATCCCTCTATGGGTAATCGAATTTTTGGCTCTTGGTAGGCTACAGGGACAAGTGTCTATTCTTTACAATTAGTGATTCAAGATACTCTTATAAATTACGGTTCTTGGTGCAATACAACATAACAAAATCTCGTACTGATACGAGTGTAAACAGGATAAGAAATACAAGATATTAACGGTGAATCCAACATGTCAAAGAAGTTGTGGAAGACAGAAACACATTTTGCCTTAAACCGATTTTGCCGTTGTCAAATTATAGCGTTAGAAATGAACACTTCTTATGACCATCCTGCAAATGGAATCCCATGGAAATCCTTTCTGCTGATCTTCCAGAGACAGGAACCATAGATCAGAAAATGAAGAGTAAGCATTGCTTAAATTCTTCCATATTGTGATGCAATTAATTGGAAAAGTGTGTTTTAGACATTATGCTTGAAATTAAGATAAAAAAACTCCTGACGCAGGAATATGGCAAAATCCAATATAGTTACAACATAAAATGAGGTCAATCAATGGGTTTTAGACCTTTGAGATATTCTTTCATGAATCTCCGCTTTTCGGCCCACTTGGGAGAAGCAACGCTCCTCCAAAGATAAAAGAATTTGTTTTCTTGCGACGGAGAAAAAGGTGGAATAAAAGAAAGAAAACTCCACGAAGCTCCTGCTCATCCTTGAATAACGGAAACTCTGTCAAAGAGTAAACAATGAAAGTCCCACCTGTTTCTTTGCTGTAATCCTACCAAGTAAAATATTCAAACCCATGAAAATATAATTTGAACCTTTGTTCTTCCACATCAGGAAGCAACCGGGGGTAGAGTATG
>NC_087220.1:12447251-12454751 GCF_015104395.2 Macrobrachium nipponense | reverse complement strand
ATATATATTATATATATATATATATATATATATATATATATATGTATATATTATATAGATATTATAGATAAATATATATATAAAATTATATAGTTATATTATTATATATATATATATATATATATATATATATATATATATAATATATTAATATATATATAATATGTATATATACTTATAATAATATACTGATATAATATAAACTAAAACACGAAAATTTGGAACGTGATGAATATATAAATAAAGGTAGAGATCACGAAGGAAAGTAAAACAATACAGTGCATAATCATTTTTGTCAAGATAAAAAACTTCTTTTTACATGATTTTATCCGTATGAAGCAAGTCCAGACGTTAATATTTATTCCATTAAAAATAATTTAATTTGTTGATGGTAGCATATTGTTTAAGTATTAGTAGTGTCGATAACGTTTTATTGTCTGATATATTACGCATGAAAATAAAAAAAAATTACTAAAGTTTGGCTAACTACAAATGGAGAATCTGTTGCTGAAATTATATGACAGATGTCAAGTTTGATATGTTTTTCTTCCTGAATATAAACTGACAAATCTACATATAAATTCTTTCCCATACGCGAAGCAGTCAAGCATTTCCTCACTTCATAGATTTCAGTCCAGAATCCAAATATATTTGATTTTATAAGAAACAGAAAGTTGTTCATTTGGAACCAATACTTTTTCCACCATGCCTCGTTGAGAATAGTTTCGTTTCTAATCCCAGATCTCGAAAGAGACATAAAAGGCGAAGTAACTGAAAAGGGAAAGCGTTATCTATATGCAAATTCATCAGAGTTCGAGGAGGAAGCATAAAGGAAAATAAAATTATTAAACACTAGAAAGTTAAACCAAGTTGGTTGGGAGGTAACCTTTTATTTCGGGTTTCTGATAAATAATTATTCACCCTGGGATCTTTGCAAGAAATCAAAATAAAATTTTTTATGAATATTCTTTGCCGAATACATTTATTTAAATTAAACATGGAAAATGTGGTCCTTACTACTTATTGATATTGCTCAAGAATTGCTTACAAAGAAAATTATAGTTGTTCTTGAAGAAACTCGCTATTTTCCTTTTTGTGTTTCAAATTAGGCTTTTGTTAGTATAGTTTATTTCTGTAGTTAATATTATAATTGATTTCCTTCAGACAACTTAGACTTGAGGATATTTAGGCTCAATTAGATATGCTTCTTCACATCCACCATAAAATGGAGAGAGAGAGAGAGAGAGAGAGAGAGAGATAGAGAGAGAGAAGGAATCTTTTTACACGCTTCGAAAACAATAAGGAGAGAGGGACGCGGCAGAATCTCTTTGGAGAAAGGAAATCAAAGTAATCTCTGGCTAGGCCTCACATATTACACGATTGAGGAAGATAAGAGTTTTCGGGAAGGCACGGAATGAAATAAGTGAACGGGTTTTTTGAATTATTATGCCCGGAAAGAGGCAGGGAAAGATACAAAGAGGCGCATGGGCTTTTGTAATCAAATTTACTTGGAGATTCGATGGATCTTTTCATGAAAGAATTGTGGCAGATTGGTAGTATTTTTTTCAGTGTAGTTGGAGTAGGAATAAAAATACATGTGTGTAGTTGAATCCAGTGGAAAATATATATGAAGGACTAAGATTTATATAAAAATTATGATTCTATAGTGGGGTGAAGCAACATGCTTACGCAGCCGTCAATTTCACACAGGAAATCCTAATATATATATGTATATATATATATATATATATATATATATATATAGATATATATATATATATATATAATATATATATATATATATATATATATATATATATTATATATATTGGTGTTAGCTAACGACTGTTTCAAGTTGGGTTGGTTAAGTGGCTGGGCTCCTTCGTTATCCGAGGAATGGAGGATTACTCTTAAAGGAGTTTGCCTCAGTGTGTTTCTGAACCCCAAACCTTGAAGGGTGCTCCTGTTGATGCTAGATTGATTCCTCACAATAGATGAAAGTTGCTTCTGGACTCTGGTTAAGCTCCCGTTGGATTATCTTGCCCTGCAGCCTGGATATAATATCTATCACTTGTGCACTGCACCCTTGGTTCAGTAAAAGCCAAGGGGACCTCTCTGTCCCAAGGTAATAATATTTATACCTGTATTTCCTTATTGTGATCACGGCCATTATTCCACTGCTGACGTCTTGAGACCAATTTTCCCTGCCACCCAAATTAAGCCTCCAGACGTGGAGTTTGTTATTGTTCTCCAAGAGGAGACTCATAAAATCGTTTGAGGAAGTTGTTAGGAATATTAGAATGTACTTGTTAGGGTATTCTTACTTTTTGCTTACCTCCTCCTTTCTGGACCCTCTCCCCTTTTTGTATGTATGTGATGAAGTCTGTCTCTAATTGTGTAATTGTTTTCTTTTGCAGGAATTTGAGAGTGAATGGTTTCATGGTTGCTGTATATATATATATCTATATATATATATATATATATTATATATATATATATATATAAATATATATATATATATATATCATATGTATATATATTACATACATATATATATATATATATATATATATATATATATATATAGGTATATATATATATATATGTATCAGATAATATATAATATGATATTATATATATATACATATATATATATATATTATATATATATATAGATATATATATATATATATATATATATATATATATATATATATATATATATATATATATGTATGTAGGTGTATATATGACCATTTTTTTTACTCCATCTTTTCCTTCGCCTAAACTTAACATTAAGACGGAATAACATAAAAGGAAATGTTGAGAATGAAATAGAATTTGAATAGGAGGAAAACAGAAAGAACTTGACTAAACTGCTTTATAACAGGGACAGTAAATACGATCCTTTATTGTTAGGATTTTGAAAGCTGTGAGCACATTTTTTATTTAGCTTCTTTTTCTATTCTTTCCAAAAACTGTCTAGTAATTGGAAAAAATCCCTAATTTCATTTCAATGACATTTCAAACTTGATTGATTTATCGCTTGTCATCTGATTGTCATACTCAGCTACCGGCCGTATGCCAAATCCCGAAGTGGGTCAATGGTACCTAAAGGGAATTGCGCCCCCTTTGACATTGTATCTCATTGTATTACAGTCCTTGCTCTAATTCGACAGAAGCTAGTAACAGGTAGAAGCCCCTTCACTTGCCAGAATTCACACCATCTTTCTGACCCTTAACACTTTGTATCTGACCTTTCCCTCGCCATTGTCATTGGAGCTTTCAACATCCACAACTCTGCCTCCTCACACCTGCATTCACGCCTACTGACCAGAGCCTCTTGACCCTAGCTAGCACTATTGTCATCCTTTTTCCACACCTCCTCTACCAGCGTCCAGTGACCTCTTTCATGTACTCACAAAGGGTCAATCCAGTTTGATGAGTTCAATCCACTTTTGGGAAGACATATCCACTTTGGACAAGATGCTTCTAGATTCCCCGAAATTGGGTATAAATATGGCCTGACCTAGCCTACCAAATTGCACTTTGCCCCAGCCTGTACCAGCAGTAGTATGTCCTGCATCATGCCCTAACCAGCCCTGCTGTCGCATCCCATTCTGAAATGGTGTTGCAAGAGACATCTTGGCCTTCCACTATCTGACTTGTGTACTGATGCTGTTCCCCAACTGGACTGTCCAAACATCCGTCCCGACAACCCTACCGAAGTCACTGTTACTGAAGTTCCTGAGGTTGCTGCCTGATGAGGTGTGCCTTCCCTTTTGAATCCTCAGTGAAGCCCTGCAACTGACTGAAGATATTACTCTGATGCCCTAGCTCAAGCTACACATGTCCCATCCACAGACTAAGGTAATTGAAATTTGAAATTGTTCTGTCGCCCCTTCGCCTATTATTCCTTGAGCTCATTCCCTGTTTTCTCATATTCCCATCCTTATCCCTGTCTCCAACAGAGACCTACGTGAGTTGTAGCAATTGTGATATGCGAGTGAATTATGTGTTATTGTGATATTAATGCGGCCACTCTGCTAATAGTGATTTCATTGCATTAAATATTGATGCTTTGATTAATTGATTATTTAGTTTAATTTTCACTTGACTTTTACCATCTGTACCATCCTTTATAAATTCGTGTACACTGCCCCCATTGTGTGCCTCCTGCTGTAGTGTACTGCCAGTGCCAAGTCTTGGGATATTATTCCTGAGATTTCAGTGGAACCTAAATGCTTGCTTACAGTGCTCCACCATTTCATGTTACTCAGTGTTGCTAGTTTAAGTTCTTGATCCATATTCATGCACCTATATGATCCTTTAGGATTAGTGTTTTCTACTTGCAATTAGGTGACATATTTGCCCTGTTATTCTGATGACAAGAGTGCCACGGAGCCAGTCAGTGTTTCTGTAAACTTAGTCTTCTGATTGCCTTATAGAAATTATATTGATAATTGGGAAAAACTACTTTTACTTAAAGTCCTTTTGAAAATCAATTTTAGTGGTTTCCTATTAAGGTTCTTAATATTTCTGTTCACAGATGTGTGACCCTTTGAGTCAGTATAGTCACTTTTGCACAAGGCATATTTTTTAATAGAGCCAAATTTTAAATTTCTCAAAATAAACTTAATACCCGTCACACAGACTATCACGTTCTCCATTATAATTTGTCTGTGGTTCTTTCTCAAGTTGATATTTCTGATACATGGTGCCGCTGTAGTAACGTTCCAGCAGTGTTGCCAAAGCGCGGAGAAACGACCAAAAGTGCGGAGAAGATTCTAGGGGGAGTCATTGACTGCAGAGCTGAGGTCTGCACTCCTCACGTATGCGGCGCTGTAGGTCCGCATAGTATATATGCTTTTAAAACTTTTTTTCATTAATAAAAAATGATTGAAATTAT
Organism: Macrobrachium nipponense; assembly: GCF_015104395.2. Taxonomy (NCBI): domain Eukaryota; kingdom Metazoa; phylum Arthropoda; class Malacostraca; order Decapoda; family Palaemonidae; genus Macrobrachium; species Macrobrachium nipponense. The sequence continues at coordinate 12,449,842 of NC_087220.1, read as the reverse complement.
ATAATATTTTTGAAAATACTAATATTTTTGAAAAATGAACCATTTTCACTAGTCTCGAGTGTTCGTGAGCCAATATCAGATACGATCATATACGTTTAGAATCAAGAACCGATTTTGTCAACAGCAGATGACGTAACCCAATGAATTCATTCCATAGGTCCAGCAATCTTCATTTGCTTTTGTAATTATATATATATTATATATATATATAATATATATATATATATATATATATATATATATATATATATATATATATATATATATATATATATAGATATATATATATATATATAGGTTCGTAAAATTTGGTTAATTTGTGAAATATTAGGGAGAAGACTGACTTAAATTAATGTAAACTTAGTCATGTGTAACGAGTTTTTATTTATTTTTTTGAGAAAACAACTGCAAATATGTATTAGGCAATTTCATTAGTTGAAGTGATTCAACTGATTATAACCGAATAAGTTTCGATATCAGTATGCTAGGAGGTGGTGTATTATAATCGTGGATTTCATTATATTAATGTAGCTATTGATAAAAAAAAGGACCAATTATGATGTGCTCTTTTCCAATTTTTTTAAACTCATAGCCTTGAATAGGGCATTCGTTTGGCTTAGATTGGCACATGTATACCATAAATCATGCATAATATGCTGTCCATTCTCTTGGGGAAATATCTCATTTCCAAATATTCGGATCATCAAAGGTGGCATATAGACCTACATGTTTCATATCGTTTTTGTCAGTTTACAATGTTTATGGCATTGATTTTAAGCCTAGACCTATGTTATATATTAGGTTGTTTATTATCATTAATACTTCAGCAAACGTTTGATTTACCATACAGCATATTACCTAAAGTGACAAATGTGGCTTAAAAAACAAAAAAGAAAAGAAAGAATAAACTACTATGAATATCGAAGGATATATATATATATATTATATATATATATATATATATATATATATATATATATACATATATATATATATATGATATAATATATATATATATATATATATATGTATATATATGTATGTGTGTATGTATGTATATCGAATGTAATAAACCAGCTTCATGACTGAACATCGTCCGCGTATCTCGTTCGATTCTAAATTTTAATATCCTTAAAGTTCCGTAATGTTTCAAAAGATATGAAGCACCTGAATTTCGGAAAGGGGAAAATCTAACTCTAAAAAGGTTTAATTAGTAAACCCAACTCCTATACTGGAAAAGATACGGTTTAATATAATATAACCAGGATGACTATTTCGTCTAGTTAGTGTAGCAACATTACATTGCTTGGCAATTAACACTGCACCTCCCGGTGCGGAGCTAGTTTCTCGGTGACATGCGGACTTCGCGGCAACCTTGCGTTCCAGTGAAAGGGTCCTCCTTCATGGTGTAGTGTTGTGCCTCCTCCATACCAGTCATCCATTGTAATCCTTTATCTATCATTTAGTTGTCTTGTTTGATAAATCATCAATGACCAATGGGTGAGCTTAGGTAGTGAAATATGAGAGCCCTTAAAATGTAAGTACTACTAAAAAGCACGAGAAGCAGGTAGAAAGTCATTTTTTCAAAACGGAACAGCTACAAGGTATGAATAGATATTATCTAAAATTAATATTCATTATGAATGAATAGAACTGTGATATTACGTAGCTTATGCGAATGGTTTAATCAATATACCTGCCTCACAAAAATGTATTGCTAAATGTTGCAAAAAAAAGTGATACAGAATAGTCCAACTGAATCTTTTACGACAAAGTATGTGACCATTGAAGTAATATCGTATTAGAAATAGGTTGTGCAAAAAAAAAGTAAACATAACTGAATGAACACAGTATTAACTTAAATGTCTAAGTATTTTAATTATAATTGTTTTCATATTGCCTCGATAACCTTAGGTTAACATCAATGAAGTTTTTAAAGAAAATGCTATCATATAATTCTACAACTGATTACACGTATACCACATATATTCACTTGTGTGTATAATTTAGCCAAAAGAACCAGGCCAGAAGTCACCTGTCTCAGTATGTCAATGTTAACACCGAGAGCGAAGGACAGTTATTCACTTATCTATCTCCCTACATACTGTGTTTAATATTTACAAAAAGAAATAAAACATTCATTTGTCCATAGCAATATGTTTTGGAATAGATATTATAATGAAACATAAAGAAAGTTACAATCCGTTTCTCTTTCTCTCTCTCTCGATATCTGATGCGTTTTTTTAGGATGGCTTCCCCGCATGTTATGGTTGGCTGGATCTAAGGAAGATCCGAAAAGGGGGATGTGGCAACTTTCTTGTGGACTACAGCAAGCAAAAAAAAAAAAAAAAAAAAAAAAACCGAGTCCGTATGCCCCTAAATTTCTGGGAAATATTAGTTTTCTAAAGATTGTCCGATTTTCCATTAACTGAAGTACAACCATTTTTGTATGTAGCAAAGGGAACATTTTGAATAAGGTAGCAAAAGCAAAAAATGAAAAATATTTGATGGATGAGTTTTTTTCTTTATTTGAATCTATTAGCCCTTTCTTGCATAGTGTATGTATGTATGTATGTATGTATCAACGCATC
>NC_087220.1:12442257-12446751 GCF_015104395.2 Macrobrachium nipponense | reverse complement strand
TGAAGTTACAGCTTGTGTTACCACCACATTGATTTTAACGTTTTTGTTCAATAACGATTAGACAATTGCATTTTCTGAAAAGTCAGTTTAATCCATGGATGAACTATGAGGAGGAAACATATTTTATAATTGATATCTAATATAAATTTTGGTGTATGTGTACATACATACATACATACACATTTTATATATATATATATATATATATATATATATATATATATATATATATATATATATATATATATATAATATATATATATATATATATATATATATATATATATATATATATACATATATATATATATATGTGTGTGTGTTTTTTTTGTGCGTGTGTGCGTGTGTGTGAGTGTTTTGTTTTGTTTCTAGGTCTACAGCTTCTTCTCACTTAATTTCAACATAAATTGGTCTATCCTTATGTACAGATCTGATGGACCTTACCTTTGGGAATTAGGCATTTCACCCCTTTCCCTTGTGTTTTTAGCGTCTTCAGCTGTTTACACCCACAGTCCACTTAATGTGGACTGTGGTGTAAATAGCTGAAGACAAACAAGAGAAAAATATGCACTGTAATGCATAATTTCGATCATACAGTGAACTGAAAGGTAATCGTATTAGTTGAATTTACTGAAGCCTTGAGGAGCATTAGTTACATAGTGGCTCAATCAGAGCTTGCTAATTCCCAAACGTAAGGTCCATCAGTTCAATACATAATGATAGACCAACATTGATTTCTAAAGAAGAGATGTTCAAATTACAGAGATGCCATGGCAGTGTTGATTTAATATATTTGACAAAAGGATCGAAAAATATATGCTGGTAACGATAAGAAAGAAATTGTTATGTGAACCATTAAAGAAACATCTAATTAGCTCGCCATTTATATTTCAGGTCAAAAGACTTAAATTAAGTGGGAATTAGGAATTAAAATTTCCATGTCTTAACTATATGAAGTTCCAATTATACGACATCCTCTGGGTGGCAGTTCTTCAGTTCAACAGTGAGAGAAATAAAGGACCTCTGAAACTGAGAAGTTCAACAGTGAACCACATTTCCTGTCTATTGGTGCTGCTGCTCAGCGAATCTAGTTGCTGTCGGCAAGTAAACGGGATCAGGGATTAATTGTGAATGTGAATAATAAGTTTAAACTGAAGCAACTTTCAAAGAGAGAGAGAGAGAGAGAGAGAGAGAGAGAGAGAGAGAGAGAGAGAAGGGAGGGGGAGGGCAGGTGAGGGAAGAAAGGAGAGGGAAGGAAGGAAGAAGGAAGGGGGTGGTGGTGTAGGTGGGGGTGGAGGGAGAGAGTGGGCGGAGCTCTTTTATACTATTGTGCTCGTATCCCTCTATGGGTAATCGAATTTTTGGCTCTTGGTAGGCTACAGGGACAAGTGTCTATTCTTTACAATTAGTGATTCAAGATACTCTTATAAATTACGGTACTTGGTGCAATACAACATAACAAAATCTCGTACTGATTCGAGTGTAAACAGAATAAGAAATACAAGATATTAACGGTGAATCCAACATGTCAAAGAAGTTGTGTAAGACAGAAACACTTTTTGCCTTAAACCGATTTTGCCGTTGTCAAATCTTAGCGTTAGAAATGAACCCCTTCTTATGACCATCCTGCAAATGGAATCCCATGGAAATCCTTTCTGTTGATCTTCCAGTGACAGGAACCATAGATCAGAAAATGAAGAGGAAGTATTCCTTAAATTCTTCCATATTATGCTGCAATTAACTGGAAAAGTGTGTTTTAGACATTATGCGTGAAATTAAGATAAAAAACGCCTTACGCAGGAATATGGAAAATACATTTGTACTAATACCTATAAGCGCTATTATCCAAATATAGTTACAATCTAAGATCAGGTCAATCAATGGGTTTTAGACCTTTGAGATATTCTTTCATGAATCTCCGCTTTTCGGACCACTTGGGAGAAGCAACGCTCCTCCAAAGATAAAAGAATTTGTATTCTTGCGACGGGGAAAAAGGTGGAATAAAAGAAAGAAAACTCAACGAAGCTCCTGCTCGTCCTTGAATAACGCAAACTCTGTCAAAGAGTAAACAATGAAAGTCCCACTTGTTTCTTTGCTGTAATCCCACCAAGTAAAATATTCAAACCTATGAAAAGATAATTTGAACCTTTGTCCCTCCACTTCAGGAAGCAACCGGGGGTAGAGTATGTGATGCAAGGAGGCTGCAAAGCTCACATATAAAACAACGGAATAAATCCTTCGCTAACATGGAATCTGTCTACAGAAAAAAACCTAAAATTATTCGAAAGGTATATTACCGAATGTCTTCCAAGAACATATTCAAGTGACCAAAAGATCCTACCAAGGGACAAGAACTACCACAACCAGACATCGATCTATCAACACAGATTAACAATTCAATGTTAACCTGACTGAGTATTCGTCCCACAGACAACCTTACGCCATGTAAAATCTTGATGGCTGCTTTCTGAGAGCTACAGATAAATATTTATAAAGTGTTTCTTAGCAACATCAGAAGCATCCAAGATATTCACAAAGTAAGCAAATGGACATTTTTCTAACAATGTAGTCAGAACCACTTTTTCTCTCGTCATTATATTTGTGGGTCTCTCTCTCTCTCTCTCTCTCTCTCTCTCTTTCTCTCTCTCTCTCTCTCTCTCTCTCTCTCTCTCTCTCTCTCTCTCTCCATGATTATTTATTGATAGTTGCAAATGTCTACGAATTGTGGGGTCGTATAGCTAGACAACATTCTGGAAAAATGTAAGGGATTGTTAAATGATAAATCTTCTGCCACCAAAAGCCATTTACAATTAGTTTCGGTTTGACCAGATGGAAAGGATGAATATTCTTTCTGTCCCCTTTGTTAAGGATCACAAAAATAATCCGCGTTACTAAATTATTGTGAAACCTTAAATTAATATAGTCAAAGTCACAGATGATATACATTGTTTATTCCAGAGTAATTTAGTATCATTGGATATACTTGTCATCCTAAATTAAATCTGTCATCAACTCTGTCAAAAACTCGATCAAAGTAAAGAATAGGCATAAATGACTAATGAAAAGCAACAACTTGATATGACCAATAGGTAACTGGGTGTTCCTCAAAGTGCCCTCTTTTTGAAAACGCTTGTCACTACAAAACATTACATCCAAATGCAGAATATAAAGTAATTCTAACTCCTGTAACATAACACGAATCCTTAACCAGAGTATTGGAACGAGGTCACGTTCCCGACCTGGCAGCGTTCATGTCACGTACAAGAGGGCACTATCAAGAATCCCGTGACAGCATTATGAACAACACCACCATCATCGGCATTGCCCCAGACCCAAGAAGCCTTCTTTGAATACTACTCAAGAGACCTCCCACCTCCCTACTCTCGTATGGACAAGTTTAAACCAAATCGATGTTATTACTACGGAATATACCACACCGGATACGATCATTGAGCACGATACCCCAGATCAAGAAACACCAGACTACACCAGTAGTACGGAAAAAACCGCTATTCGAAAAATAGAGAAGAATCTCTACAAGCGTAACGCTGCTAAAGTAGCCATTACTTTTAATAAAGTATGCTTGTGTGCGGGTCTGCTTTCTAAATAATAATAATAATAATAATAATAATAATAATAATAATAATAATAATAATAATAATAATAATTACAAAATATTTATGAAAATATCTTTTCTTTTTTAACTCCAAGTGAAGCTCCAAGCCACAGCTGTCAAGTATGTCAAATTAATAATAAGTAGGGGGAGTATTGCCATTATCTCTCGCTGTCTGTCTGTCTGTCTGTCTGTCTGTCTTGTATTAGTGATATTAATTTTCAATTGATCTAATTTTACCTTTACTGTCTAGAACTATAAATGCGCTTTTCCAAAACATTGGCACATACCTAAGATTTGCAAAATGTCCAAATAAAATGCACTATTTGTTCATGAAAAGGAAATTCAAAACAAAAAGAAAGAGACAGAATAAAGAATTTCTTAAAAAAAAGCTGAGAAGACTTCTAAAAATAGATTGGCGTTGGGGGCGGGGAGTGGAGAGAATAGTACTATGAAATCTCCTCACACCTAGATTTTTACCAACCATTTATTTCTTTCTTTAAGGGTAATGTATTAAGCTAACTTTTAAATGAAATTAGAGTAACTTTAATATCACTTAAAAGTTCATGGCTTAATACTTAGGGTGCATGATCATTGTCATATTTAATGCTCAAACTCTAGATGTAAGTATTTATTAGCATTTTTAGAGACCGTGCAAACTTACATGAAAAATCTTGCACGAGGTGGTATGGAACCTAACCCTGCATACATAAGATCGGGGTATTACTGTGTGTGTGTATATAATAATATATATATATATATATATATATATATATATAGATATATATATATATATATATATATATATTATGTATGTATGTATGTATATGTATGTATGATGTATGTATGTATGTATATTGAGAGAGAGATAGATATAGAAA
>NC_087220.1:12419757-12437257 GCF_015104395.2 Macrobrachium nipponense | reverse complement strand
TAGGAGTTGCAGAGAATAAAAACTCAATGGTTTACGCTGCAAAATGGAGGTAGTTCTTGGAGTCTGATCTTACAAAGCTTGACAATTCAATAAAAAATGTAATAACAATAGGTTTATGCTCATTATTTATATTCGAAGCAAACATCCTCTAAAGAATGGTTAGATGTCTCGCACAATTATTTTAACGCTGTGTAAACAACAATGATAACAATATAATCTTGAATGATATTGGGAACAGCAATAACACAATAAATATAATCACGTTTTAGTAAATACAAGAGACAAATGATTTTTTTTGTACAGTTTTATGTCAATTATGTTTGTATAGTATTTAATAATTCCTTAGCTTACCATTGTTCCTGCCTTTATCATCAGAAGAAATTTAAACGAGAATTAGCCTCTGCAAGAACAGCAATATTAAGCAGAAGTGATTCACCAATCCAATAAAACAAAAACTTCTGAAGTTATTATCAAAACACAAAATTGAAGAGAATAATAGATTATTCACTAAATGAATATCACTTTATTAAATATATAACCTGCTTACGCAACAATACATACGTCCTAATACATCACTTAATCTGTTATGTGTTACACAGTAGTTTCCATCGACTGACGTATCTTTAAAAAGAAAAAAAATTAAGAGTTCAAAACTCTTAGTTTATCTTTAAATGCGTTATAAACAAATTCACTACAGACTACTATGTAATGAAACTGTAATGCATTCTGAAACATGAGCAATAAGAGTAAATAAACCGATCTTATTTCATAAAACGAAATCTCCATTAATCCTGGAGGCAATGAGTTTTAGATAAAATTCTCGGAGGGAGTCATATCCATTTCGTATCACGATTGTTTGCATTATCATGAACGAAGATTACGATGTCTTCTGAAACCCATCTATGAACATCTTATGCTATTCTGTTCACTTTTCCTGTGATTTTCCTATTTGACCCATGGGAAACTGTCATACCAGTGTGGATCGGCCTAGTGTACGGCGGTTCTTCTTTGTTCGGTTAGGATTCGCATAGTATGTTCAAGCAAAATGCCACGGTGTTCCAAGATGTGTATAGAATTCTGTCAGTATAGAAGCAGCTCTTAATGAGATTCGGTTTTGAGGCGTCTCGCTGCAATAGCGTTGGTTTTCGTGGTTCACGAAGGGAAAAGAGGCATTGTTAAGAAACAAAAAATACGAGTTCCGGACTCTGTATCTTGCAGCACTCCATTGCTTTACTTTCCCTTCATGGCTTCTACCTTTTTTTTATATATGCATCTCGTTCCAAATTTTCGTGTTTCAGTTTTATACACACTCACACACACACACACACACACACACACACACATACACACACACACACACACACACACACACACACACATATATATATATATATATATATATATATATATATATATATATATATATATATATATATATATATAACTAAAACCCGAAAAATTTGGAACGTGATGAATATATAAATAAAGGTAAAGACCATGAAAGGAAGAAAGTAAAACAATGGAGGGCTGCAAGATCTATCGACTTCAACATCGTCAGTTCGAATACAGTGCATAATCATTTTTGCAAGATAAAAAATACTCCTTATTATATGATTTACTCGTATGAAGCAAGTCCAGACGTTAATATTTAATCCATTAAAAATAATTTTATTTGTTGATGGTAGCATATTGTGTAAGTGTTAGTAATATCGATAACGTTTTATTGTCTGATATTTCGCATGAAAACATAAAAAAATGACTGAAGTTTGGCTAACTACAAATGGACAATCTGTTGCTGAAATTATCTGACAAATCTCAAGTTTGATATGTTTTTCTTCCTGAGGATAAACAGGCATATCTACATATAAATTCTTTCCCATACGCGAAGCAGTCAAATATTTCCTCACTTCATAGATTTCAGTCCAGAATCCAAATATATTTGATTTTATAAGAAACAGTAAGTTGTTAAATTTGGAACCAATACTTTTTCCACCATGCCTCGTTGAGAATAGTTTCGTTTTCTAATCCCAGATCTCGAAAGAGACATAAAAGGTGAAGTAACTGAAAAGGGAAAGCGTTATCTATATGCAAATTCATCAGAGTGCGAGGAGGGAAGCATAAAGGAAAATAAAATTATTAAACACTGCAAAGAAAAAAACACCGAGTTTGTTGGGAGGTAACGCTTTATTTCGGGTATCCATTCACCCTGGGATAGTTGCAAGAAATCAAAATAAAGTTTGTTATGAATATTCTTTGCCGAATACATTTATTAAATTAAACATGGAAAATGTGGTCATTAACTACTTAATGATATTTGCTCAAGAATTGCTTACAAAGAAAATTATAGTTGTTCTTGAAGAAACTCGCTATGTTTTCCTTTTTGTGTTTCTGTAGTTAATATGATAATTGATTTTTTCAGACAACTTAGACGTGAGGATATTTAGGCTCAATTAGATATGCTTCTTCACATCGACAATGAAAATGGAGAGAGAGAGAGAGAGAGAGAGAGAGAGAGAGAGAGAGAGAGAGAGAGAGAATCTTTCACATGCTTAGAAAACAGTTTAAGGAGAGAGGACGCGGCAGAATCTCTTTGGAGAAAGGAAATCAAAGTAATCTCTGGCTAGGCCTCACATATTACACGATTGAGGAAGATAAGAGTTTTTTCGGGAAGGCACAAAACGAAATAAGTGAACGGGTTTTTGAATTATTATACCCGGAAAGAGGCAGGGAAAGATACAAAAGAGGCGCATGGACTTTTGTAATCAAATTACTTGGAGATTCGATGGATCTTTTCATGAAAGAATTATGGCAGAGTGGGTAGTATTTTTTTTTCAGTGTAGTTGGAGTGAAAATAAAAATACAGGTGTGTAGTTGAATCCAGTGGAAAATATATATAAAGAACTAAGATTTATGTAAATATTATGATTCTATAGTAGAGTGAAGCAACATGCTTACGCATCCGTCAATTTCACACAGGAAATCCTAAATATATATATATATATATATATATATATATATATATATATAGATATATATATATATATATATATAGAGAATCCCATAAGACAGAATAACATAAAAGGAAATGTTGAGAATGAAATAGAATTTGAATAGGAGGAAAACAGAAAGATCTTTACTAAAACTGCTTTATAACATGGACAGTAAAATACGATTCTTTATTGTTAAGATTTTGAAAGCTGTGAGCACATTTTTTTTTATTTAGCTTCTTTTTCTACTCTTTCCAAAAACTGTCTAGTAATTGGAAAAAATCACTAATTTCATTTCGATGACATGTCAAACTTGATTGATTTATCGCTTGTTATCTGATTGTCATAACTCAGCTACCAGCCGTATGCCAAATCCCGAAGTAGGTCAACGGTACCTAAAGGGAATTGAGCCCCCTTTGACATTGTATCTCGTTTAGTACAAGTCCTTGCTCTAATTCGACAGAAGACTAGTAACAGGTAGAAGCCCCTTCACTGCCAGAATTCACACCATCTTTCTGACCCATTAACCCTTTATATCTGACCTTTCCTCGCCCATTGTTCATTTGAACTTTCAACATCCACCCAACTCAGGCTCCTTGCCTTCCTAACGGTATCCTGCTTTAACGCACCTAATGACCCGGGGCCGTCTTGACCCTAGGTAGCACCATTGTCCTCCTTTTTCCACACCTCCTCTACCAGCGTCCAGTGACCTCTTTCATGTACTCACAAAGGGTCAATCCAGTTTGATGAGTTCAATCCACTTTTAGGAAGACATATCCACTTTGGACAAGATGCTTCTAGATTCCCCGAAACTGGGTATAAATATGGGCCTGACCTAGCCATAACCGAAACCTTGCACTTTGCCACCCCAGACCTAGTTATGTGTCACCTGCATTCATGCCCTAACAAGCCCTGCTGTCGCATCCCATTCTGAAATGGTGTTGCAAGAGAACATCTGGCCTTCCACCTATCTGACTTGTGTACTGATGCTGTTCCCCAACTGGATTGTCCAAACATCCGTCCCGACAACGCTACTGAAGTCACTGTTACTGAAGTTCCTGAGGTTGCTGCCTGATGAGGTGCGCCTTCCCTTTTGAATCCTCACTGAAGCCCTACAACTGACTGAAGATATTACTCTGATGCCCTAGCTTGAGCTTAGCATGTCTTATCCACATACTAAGGTAATTGAAATTATAAATTGTTCTGTCGCCCCTTCGCCTATTTATCCCCTTGAGCTCATTCATTTCTGTTTTTCTCATATTCCCATCCTCATCATGTCTCCAACAGAGACCTATGTGAGTTGTAGCAATTGTGATATGCGAGTGAATTATGTGTTATGGTGATATTAATGCGGCCACTCTGCTAATAGTGATTTCATTGCTTTAAATATTGATGCTTTGATTAATTGATATTTAGTTTAATTTTCACTTGACTTTTACCATCTATACCATCCTTTATAGATTCGTGTAGACTGCCCCAAAAACCCCAATTGTGTACCTCCTATTGTAGTCCAACAGTGCCATTCAATGTGTACTGCCAGTGCCAAGATTTGGGATATTATTCCTGAGATTTCAGTGGAACCTTAATGTTTGCTTACAGTGCTCCACCATTTTCTTTTTTTTTTTTTTTATGTTACTCAGTGTTGCTAGTTCAAGTTCTTGATCCATATTCATGCACCTATTTGATCCTTTAGGATCAGTGTTTTCTACTTGCAATTAGGTGACATATTTGCCCTGTTATTCTGATGACAAGAGTGCCACGGAGCCAGTCAGTGTTTCTGTAAACTTAGTCTTCTGATTGCCTTATAGAAATTATATCGATAATTGGGCAAAACTACTTTTACCTACAGTCCTTTTGAAAATCAATTTTAGCGGTTTTCTATAAAGGTTTTTACTATTTCTGTTCATAGATGCGTGTCCGTTTTAGTCAGTATAATCACTTTTGCACAGAGCATATTTTTTTTTTGAGTATAGCCAAATTTTAAATTTCTCAAAATAAACTTAATACTCATCACACAGACTATGACGTTCTCCATTATTATTTTTCTGAGCTTCTTTCTCAAGTTGATATTCTGATACATTGTGCCATTGTAGTAAGGTTCCGGTGAAAGGGTCCTCCTTCATGGTGTTGTGCATTATCCATAACCAGTTATCCATTGGAATCCTTTATCGATCATTTAGTTGTCTTGTTTGATAAAACATCAATGACCAATGGGTTGAGCTGCATTGATGCCATCTGTAGTCTTAGCTTAGGTAGTGAAATATGAGAGCCCTTAAAATGTAAATACTACTAAAAAGCACGGAAGCAGGTAGAAAATCATTTCAAAACAGGAACAGCTACATAGGTATCAATAGATATTATCTAAAATTAATATTTATTATGAATGAATAGAACTGTGGTATTACGTACCTTTATGTGAATGGTTTTAAGTAATATACCTGCCTCACAAAAATGTATTGCTAAATATTGCAAAAAAGTTATACAGAATAGTACAACTGAATCTTTTATGACAAAGTATGTGACCATTGAAGTAATATCGTATTAGAAATAGATTGTGCAAAAAAAAGTAAATATAACTGAATGAACACAGTATTAACTTGAATGTCTAAGTATTTTAATTACAATTGTTTTCATATTGCCTCGGTAACCTTAGGTTAACATCAATGAAGTTTTTGAAGGAAATGTTATCATATAATTCTACCACTGATTACACGTATACCAGGCCAGAAGTCACCTGTCTCAGTATGTCAATATTAACACCGAGACCGAAGGACAGCTATTCACTTATTTATCGCCCTACATACTGTGTTTAATATTTACAAGATCAAATACAACATTCATTTGTCCATAGCAATATGATTTGGAATAAATATTATAATGAAAAATAAGAAAAGTTACTATCCCTTTCTCTTTCACTCTCGCAATATCTGATACGTTTTTTTAGGATGGCTTCCCTGCGTGCTATGCTTGGCTGGATCTAAGGACAATCCGGAAAGGGGATGTGGCACGTTTTCTTGTGGACTACAGCAAGCAAAAAAAAAAAAAAAAAAAAAAAAAAAGGAGGAGGGGCCGTTCGTATGTCCCTAAACTTCTGGGAAATATTAAATTTTTAAGGATTGTCCGATAATCCATTAACTGAATTAAAACCATTTATGTATTTATGCAAAGGGGATATTTTGAATAAGGTAGAACAAGCAAGAAATGAAAAATATTTGATGGAGGAGTTTTTTCTTTATTTGAATCTATTAGCCCTTTCTTAAATATTGTAATTTGGTTTATATCTATGTATGTATGTATGTATCAACGCATCGCGACCACTGAGTTGCATTTGGGTAATACGAGTTAACACTACCTATTTGTCGCTGCTTGGTAGAAACTTGCTGCTTATTATCGGTTTACCTGGCCGGTTTCCACTTCTCTCAATACTTCTGTGGCCTATGGTGTCATCCGAGAGGTCCTTAGGTTGATCCCATTGTGCAGCAGATAAAAATAGTGTATCACTTACGACACGATATTTATTAAAAAAAAAGTGTGGATTTCGAAAAATTCTACCTCCCAAAATAAATAAATAAATAATAAAAATGAATAAATAAATAAAATGAGAAATTGCCTAAACTGTGAAAATTGGTACATGCAGATTAGCACAGAATAAGACTGGAGTAATGATGGGTATTATGGACTCGCCCATAGAGAAACACTCTCTTCTGGGGCTTAACAAGACAATGGCCAAAATCTATCATGTGTAAGAGGCAGCAACAGCAATGGCAGCAGAGGATGTAGAGCAGAATCAATTGTAAGGCCATGCATCCGTTGAATTACCTTTAATTAGATTATATCGAGTAAGGAGAGAAAATTATTAGATTATATCGAGTAAGGAGAGAATAATAAAGAAAACAACCCAGTTTGATAGAACTTGTCACATATAAAAAAACCTACATAGTATTTTTTAAAGATAATTTAGCAATTTGAGCTATATAATCACTTTAAAATAAGTTTAAGGCGACGTAAACACCCAGTACATAATTGTACGTAAGGCACACGAGGATATTCTAAATAAAATAAACTTAATTATTTACTAGCAAAGAAATTGTAAAGTATGTAAATTACTACAAAGCTTTGGTAAGTTATATTATGTGTGAAGAACAAATGACAAAGTTCAAATGACTTTCAGTGCATGACCTTAAGTATGCTAGCAGCATGATCAGTCCGTGACCTCCTTGTGACACTTACGTGTTCTTCCCTACTTCAAAAACTTTAATAAAATAATTTGGGTCATGCAAAATTCCAAGCATAATGAGCTAAAACCTTGAATTTTTTTTTTTATGTAATCAATGTATGGAACATTAATAGAGATTCGCTTCCTGATTTTTATTTTTGTCGTTTTTGAAAAGCGAATAATCTTCAACTATCTGGAATCGCCCATTTGGGAACCTCGTGATTAGAACAGGACTAATCTTCTAATGCCATGATTACCCTAATTACCTGTTCAAGGGAGGTCTTCCCGTAATTAGGGTGTAATTATCCCTGAGAAATCAACGACAGATTTGGGGAATAAAGTCTCAATGGCAATATGAGAACGTTTTCCATTCTCTAAAATGAAACTGAAAGCAAACGAAAAGATGAAAGATGTGAATACTGAAATAATGAGTCTGGTTTTTTTGTGGCATTATAAAAGTGTTCTTAAGATTATTCTCGCTGATTTCTTTGAAGCGTTTCGTGGTTCTCAAATTTCATATTGAAACATCAACTCTGTCATTTCTGAAAATATGAAGAAAAAGGACTTAGATTGTATTACCATATTTCACAGACATAATTCGTTGCAGTTCTTTACATTTTAACTGGCAATTAAGTTAGAGGTAAGTGTTGCTGGGACTTTAATTTATCTCGAAACAAAAATACCTCCAGAATTATGTACAGTGAACGGTGGTTAGTTTTTCAGTCAAACAATAGCATTAGTTAATGTTGTCCTTTGCATAGGCACATGTTATGGCAATAGTACAATGAAACATCAACGTCGAATATAATGCAAGCCATTGTCTAGGCAAGGCATAGTATTCCCTAGATAAATAGCGGAATAATGCTCGAGACCTCAATCTGGTGGACGTCACCTATGAGTAAAGGAAATTATAGTCAGAAGCGAAGTCACGGTTTTCTCAAAAGTAGTTAGATAAATACTTTGAGTTGGTCGCTGAATATTTTCTGGTAATGTCCTGCAAGCTAAAGGTTTCGTAACGATCGTAATTTGTTTACTTAAGGGGAAAAAATACATAGACTAAACAGCATACATGACAGAAGATGTGGAAATGGTGGAGACCTACTTTACGTGCGTTACAACAAAGTCTATATAACTGCATGACAAAAGAAAAGAGATCAAAGTCAAGTTAAACAGGTAATCCACTCTCTCATGTGGTTAGTGTGTGTGTGTGTGTGTGTGTGTGTGTGTGTGTGTGTATGTTGGACAGTGGGAGGTAAGGGAAGGGGCCGGATCTGGCGAACAGTAAAATAACGCTTTTAAATGCATATTCATGAGTGATTTAGTGCGTATCTATTTTAATAATGTTTGTTGGACTCGAGTTCAATCCTCGCTCATGACATGACATATTTCATTGGTTTTACATCATCCTGTGAGCTATGCAAGTGTCTTTTAGGGATTTATCAGCAGCCACTACCTGGTTCCCCCAGTTCCTAACTTGGTTGAGGAGGAGGCGGCTTAGGTGCTGATTATATATGGACATCGTTTCTGAGGCATTATATCCCTTGCCTCTGCCGCCCATGAGCGATCATCAAAGGATGTATCTTTCTCATCGTATGTGTGTCTGCCTTTCTATACTGTGGCGATATATTATTTATATATATATATATATATATATATATATATATATATATATATATCATATATATATATATATATATATAGATATATATATATATATAATATATATATATATATATATATATATATTATATATATATATATATATAGACACACACATTAAGGTGCAAGTGTCCTTTATTATTCAATTCACTCTACCTCGGAAATATATTTATTATATGTTAACCGACTCGGCAACAGGTATATGAATCACGGTGATGTGATAAAAATACATGTATTGACAGATGCTAGGCTTTTAATTTACTTCTCCCTATACATAATAAGGGTACTTAAAAAATACGTAGGCTTAGTAAATAACCACAACTATTTATTGAAACCTAGTTCCTTGCTATGAGTTAAGCCGTCGGAACGAACTTCTTTATAACGAAGTAAATTCGTTCACAATAATGCCGTCCATTGATCCAGTCAGAAGTGGGAGAATCAAAGACCTTGAAAATTGTTATCTATTTTGTTTTGGCAAAATTTTTTATTCCTTCTGATTTTTCAGTGTCGAATTTCAATCACAAATACTGATAGTAATGTGTGGTCTTTTGTAAATGCACGATACGCAAAATATTATATATAAAGAACAATAATAAAACTCAGGGGATATGAAGATACTAAAAAAGTTAGAATCATTTCACAGTTAATGAATTTCGATACTGTATGGGTAACTGCTATGATCCAGTTTACAGATAAACGCATGTTTTGATGAAAAATTCCTTTCAAGTTTTGATAAACACCGTGGTCTTTGATGGAAATAAAAAAAAACAAAACATAAATGTGTTGTGAAACAATACAGAAATTTGAATCGAGTATTTAGGTCAAATAATTAGTGGTGAATGCAGTGTTTTTAATTGGTATACATTTTAATGATCATACAAAAATTTGAACAAAATTTTATTGATATTTGAAATTTACGGAAAATTAAGGGATACGAATAAAAGAAACTCTCTCTCTCTCTCTCTCTCTCTCTCTCTCTCTCTCTCTCTCTCTCTCTCTCTCTCTCTCTCTCTCTCTCTCCTTAGGCCACAGGTACTGTAACTAATAATAATATCAATAATATCAAAATGTATTGAAAGAAATTTCTTAGCAAAACTCGACCTGTACAATAATACAGTTATGTTGTAGTTATTCATGGTCTAATAAGTAGACATTTTTTCATATGATTTTTTTAACACGTGTGTGGATAAGTACAATGACAAATGTCATTCTTTTCATTCTTGATTCAACATTCTACACACATTACATTTTATATTCACATCTGGCTATCATGCTTCTGCGTTCTTCAAAGGCATAATTGTGAAGAGCACCTTTTATCTGGAATATGACACTTATTCAAGCGTTGCCAAAATTTTGGAAGCTGTTTTCAGAAATTTAGACGTGTCGTAGTAGTCATCTTGCTTGGTGAGACGTTCCTGGTCGAAGTCAGATAATCAACAAATATCACAAGTTTAACATACGTCTAGAATTTGAGAAATATCTAGAAGTGTTCGTGAACTATCGGTGATAAGATTAGTGTGGAAATAGTAGGATAAAGAGCTTCTTCTAAGTTAGTTTATCAAGTGAAATACTGTAAATCAGAACAAGATGGCAGTAAGCTCCAACTGCGGAAAAAAATGGCGAGATTTAGCTTGCTTGGCAGATTCGCAATACGATGAGGTAGCAGGAGGAAGGGAACTGGCATTTCTGATCTATGAAAGCAGCAACAGTCCTCCTAACCAAAAAGATACAAAATCATTCATAGATTATATTAGAAGGATACAATCCTTCAAACTGGAACAAATCAAATGAAAACATCTTGAAAATAATTGAAGAAGTTCCAAATAAAATCCAAGTGGTCAAGAGACTCATAAAGAAAATATACATAAACCAACATATTCCGACAAGAAAATGAATAAAGTGAACCTTGTGAATATCCTAATTGATGCATTAGGAAAAAGAATGCCAAAAGCATGTAAACTGTGTAAGGGTGTGGTATAGCATAGTTAATCCACAAAACCTAATCAGAAAATGTGCTGCATGCAACATTCCGACCCATCCACAGTGTGCTGAGGTAATGCAAGATATGAGAAAAGACACAAGAATTTTTTGCTCAACATGTCTACCATGGATAGACAATGTTATTTTAAATCAAGATTGAATGTACAAATAGTTGAGGATGAAGAAGAAGAAGAAGAGGAAGAAGAAGAAGAGAAGAAGACGAAGAAGAAGGAAAACGTAAGAGAATGTAAACAAAAACTGAAATGACAGAAAAAGATAAGGAAAACAAAGAACAAGATAAAAGTATGGATGCAGAGATACTCATTGATACTACATATGAGGCTATAAAGCAGCATACCTACGAAGAAAGAAATTACGATATGACAGCACAAAAGAAAATGCCGAAGAGGCTCTACCTAGATCTACACAATGACGGGAAAGAGGAAAAAATAGACAAAAAAGACAAAGTCTGCAACCTTTTGAAAAGAGGGAATTGCAGATATGGAGAAAAATGTTACTACAAACATCCTAAGGTATGTCACAACTATGAAATATATGGTAAATGTGCATACTTAGATGGATATGAGGATGATTGCAGAGAATCTACATCCAAAAATATGCAAAAAACCTAAAAGAAGGAAAAGGATGTAAGTTCGACAAAAAATGTAAATATATGCACCCTGTAGCCATGAAAAATAATCAAATAAATAACCAATCAAGAAATAAAATCCAAAATAAGAAAGAAACAAATAAAGAGAGGAATGAAGAATATCAGGTAAAAAGAAAAAAGCAAGCCATCAACGAGATATGCAGAGGTACCAGCAAAAAATTTCAATGCCATCAGCTCCAAGATTCTACTCAAGAGATAATAACTGTTTTATTATGCAAGGGGATAGTCGAATATGGAGAAAATTGCAGATTCAGACACAAAATGAATAATTATGATGAAGGAAGAACAAATATTATGGAAAAGTTGGATTTTTTAATGTCAGAATTTCTGGAAATGAAAAAAAGAACAACATACCAGAACAGGAAAGAGACATGGGAAAATCCTATTATTACCAATATTAAGTGAAGGAGAAAACACACAAACCATCATAGTGATGATGCGCAGGGTTTAGTTACGAGTAACTCAAAAAGAAAAATAGAGTACTTAGAAGAACTAACCCAATTGAAAAGAAAATAGATATAATGAATATAAGTGAAACCTGGTATTCCCAAGAGACTGGGAATGATAAGATAAAATAAAAGGGTTTCAAACTTATAGATCAGATAGAAAAAATAGGAATCAAGGGGGAACCGCAATATATGGGAAAGACAAAAAACAAGGAAAAATATATGAGAAATATAGTAACTCAGAATGTGAACTAATAGCGGTAGAATTTGAATCTGAAAAAATTAATGAACATAGTAATATATAGACCTCCTAATACTAAAGAGTTTGACTTAATAATAGAAAAAATTGGATGATATATGTATGTAGAAATCACAAGGACTGAATATTCTCCTATCTGGAGACTTCAATTTCCTTTTCGTAGACTGGAAAGAACGAATAGGAGATTGTGGATGTACTTATACATATAAAAAAAGAGAGTAATAGTAGTGCAGAAGATAAGAGGCAATTCGAAAAGCTATTAGATATGCTACTAGAATACAACATTCAGCAAATAAAATCACCTGCCAACAAGAAAGGAAAATACTTTAGACCTAGTATTTGTGAACAGATGAATTATGTTAAAGAAATAATAGTTTATAATGCGAGTATTTCAGACCATAATGTCATAGAATTAACAGTCCATTCCAAAGCAAGTGAAAACAGAGATAAGCAGAAATGAAAAAGTGGGAAGGATATGGAAATACAACTTCTACAGTAAAAATATAAAATGGTCAGAAATAAATGAAGAATTAAACAAAGATTGGGATAATATTTTCGTAAGTGATGACATAAGGTAAATACGGAGATATTATATAAAATATTAGAGAAAATAGTGGATAAATATATACCGAAGAAGAAAAGTAAACATCAGTCATGCATACCAAGAGACAGAAGGATCTTGTTCCAGAAAATCAGAAAGTGGAAAAAAGGTCTAGCAAAAAAAAATGCATGGAAAGTTTATAGAACTAAAAAGTAAGATAGAAATGCAGAACAAAAGATTATACAATCAAAAGAAAAATGAAAAACGGGGACTTGGAAGAAAAAACCCTATTAAATATCAAGCAAAATCCCAAAACATTATACTCATATGCGAAGAAGATGAATAAAAGAAGAATAGAAATAGGCCCTCTAAGAATTGAAGGGAGATTAACGAATGAAAAAAAGGAAATTTGCAACATACTGGCAGAAACGATATAAGAGAGAATTTACACCCCTAGAATAGATAATGAAGATAATGATATAGAAGTAAGGGATGAAAATAGTGAATATTTAGCTGACATAGCTATTAATGAAGCTGATATTGTGCAGGCTATTAATGAAATTAAAAATGGAGCTGCTGCAGGGCTGATGGAATTCCTGCTATTTTGTTAAAGAAAGTAGTTCATTCTATCGCAAAGCCACTTGCAATATTATTAAGACAAAGTGTAGATACTAGGCAAGATTTATGATGAGCACAAACTAGCATATATTACCCCTACTTTCAAAAGTGGATCAAGACTAGAGGCAAGTAATTATAGGCCTGTGAGTCTAACATCACATATTATGAAAGTGTATGAAAGGGTAATGAAGAAAAATATTATGAAACTTTAATTAATAATAATTTGTTTAATAAAGGACAACATGGTTTCGTACCCGGAAAAAGTACACAAACCCAACTGTTAGTCCACCGTGAGAACATATTCAAAAATATGAAAAGCGGAATGAAAACAGATGTTTATTTAGACTTTGCAAAAGCTTTTGATAAAGTAGACCATAATATATATTAGCGAAGAAAATTAGAAAACACAATATCGTGGATAAAGTAGAAAGATGGTTAAAAGAATTTTTACACAACAGAAAACAGATAGTTATTGCAAACGACGAGAAATCGGATGAAGCCAAGGTAATATCCGGTGTGCCGCAAAGTACGGTGGTGTTAGCTGCAATACTGTTTGTTATTATGATTGAAGACATAGACAATAATGTTAAGGATTCGGTAGTGAGTAGTTTCGCAAGATGACACAAGAATAAGTAGAGAAATTACTTGTGAGATGAAGATAGGAACGCTCTACAAAGAGACCTTAACAAAGTATATGATTGGCAGAGGTAAATAGGATGGTATTTAACTCTGATAAATTTGAATCAATAAATTATGGAGACAGAGAAAGAAAGCTATATGCATGTAAGGGACCTAATAATGAGACAATCACAAATAAGGAAGCAGTTAAAGACCTTGGTGTGATGATGAATAGGAACATGTTATGCAATGATCAAATAGCAACTCTGTTGGCAAAATGTAAAGCAAAAATGGGAATGTTGTTACGGCACTTCAAAACAAGAAAAGCTGAACACATGATTATGCTTTATATATGTTCGTAGTCCACTTGAATATTGCAATATGATATGGTACCCACACTATCAAAAGGATATTGCACAAATAGAGAGTGTACAAAGGTCCTTTACAGCTAGAATAGAAAGAAGTTAAAGACCTTGACTACTGGGAAAGACTACAATTCTTAAATTATATAGTCTAGAAAGGAGAATAGAACGCTACATGATAATTCAGGCATGGAAACAGATAGAAGGAATAGCTGAAAATATCATGGAACTAAAAATATCAGAAAGAGCAGCAGAGTATATTAATAGTGCCCAAAACTATACCAGGAAAAATAAGGAAAGCACACAGAACATTAATCCACTACGGCACCAGCCATCGATAATGCAGCGTCTATTCAATGCGTTGCCAGCTCATCTGAGGAATATATCAGGAGTGAGCGTAGATGTGTTTAAGAATAAGCTCGACAAATATCTAAACTGCATCCCAGACCATCCAAGATTGGAAGATGCAAAATATACCGGAAGATGTACTAGCAACTCTCTGGTAGACATTAGAGGTGCCTCACACTGATGACCTGGGGCAACCCGAAACAAGATGTAAGGTCTGTAAGGTAAGGCCCTAATACTGTGTGGCTTCTTTTGTATGATTTGATTTGATTTATATTCATTTCGGCTATGAAATTCAGTTGTACTTCTTTTATGTACATTATAATCCTTCTTGATTAAGAAAAAAATAGAAAACTGATATATTATGGTTTACCACTCACAGTTTGCATTTATATGATAGAAAAGTCAATTCAGTGGTTTCATTAACTGGTGTCATCTCGTGTCTCACAATATCACATTTACATTCTTATTTGGCTGCGGTTGTTGTAACCATTATATTATACTGTTATTTTGTCGCAGTTGTTGTTGTTTTAATTAAGCTGGCCTTATGCCAACACGAGCTCTTGCTCATAAAGCAGCCCGTAATGAAACAGTGTTTTCCTCTCGTCGCTGTCCTGGGGTTGCTTATATCCATTCATTCCCTTTCTAATCATTTCTTGGATGTCAATGCTTCCATTGCCATTATTTGCAGGTATCTGATCGCATCTTTCTCCTCTAAGAAAATAATTCCCTGTGAGTGTCAGTGAACTATTGACTATGGCTATAAAATGACTCAGATTCAGTAGCCCGGCCACCCTGGTCTATATAATATGTCAGTATCAAACGCGCTGGTTTCACTTAAGGGCCGACGGTCTTTGCATATCACAGTATAAGGTCATCTTAAATTCACTTTGAAAATCTCTGGTCGTCTCATCCAAGGTGGGTCTCGTCGAGATAGGCCAGGAAACCGTTGTCATTTACTTATGATGTGTGACAAAGTCATGAGCTCCGTCGAAGGTATTTCAAAGGTCTGATAATTTTGCTGTACGTTACACGAATATATCATCAGTATCGTATCTATAAATATCAACAATTCCTTTTCTTTATCGTGCCAATATAAAGCTAGCAAAAACAACACACTCCGATTGTCAAAGTATTTGGCCAACAGGGCCCCCAAAAATGTTTTCGAGTAAATCGTCAACAGTCGTCGTCTTTTAAGATTTTTCAGGAAAATAAAGGATATTTCCTTCTGGTGACATGTTTATAACCAAAGATCCAACTCCTAAAAAAGGCAATAAGCCCGAAGGCTAATGTGCGTTTGAACATCGTGTTAAGCGCTGATGTAGTTTTTGTTCAATGCATAAACTGGGCTTCGGATAACTGGTCAGCAGTGTTGTGGATGAAGTTCAGTAGTGGAAATACTATCTCAGCTGACTCAATGTTTCTTTCTTTCTTTCTCTCTTTCCTTTTTTATGTAAAATCGCCTTTTTTGAAGAGAAACTTTCCGACGGTAATGCATTTATTTACATATGCGTAAATATGAACACTGGTCACTATTACGTCAGCCAATTCAATATTTCTTAAGCGGTGGTTATGATATGGCTATGATATGCATAAGATGGTTATGATAATGTGTGTCCGTGCTTATACACAATAATGAACACTTTCGCAAATAGTCGTCTTCAAAGAACGACTGAATATAATGAAAATGCAAATGTCACTACTACCCACCTAACAGGTGAAAAATGGACGAGCTTCTGCATCAGATAAACTTCCTCTACATCGGTGTTACTTCAGACACTTTCGACATCTAGAGCTTAGACTTAAATTACTATGTCCAAAAGGATAGTTTTCGTCATTGAATGTGGGTGGAGTAATAAAGTCATTCTAATTGTGAATTCTAATTCGCTTATGAGGTAGGTTAGTAAGTCTGTTGACTAAAGGCAAGGTCCTCCTGGTCTTTTTCTCTTTCTATGGGCATCCACAGAAAGACCATGAGAAAGCTTATGACGGTAAATTACTTCGTCATTTCTTATTAGCCAGTATCCATTCTTGTTCACTTTGCTATGTTTCAGCCTCCACAAAGGTATGCATGTTCGATTTCTCATTAATCAAGATTATAAAATTTAAATATTTTCGACTAAACTTTTTCTCAGCCATAAGCTAAAGTTTACACTGACTTGATCGCCAGATACTGGTATGTGTGTATTTTAAGGCTGGAAAGACTTCATTTATCGTAATGTGATCAACGAAGGAAAGAAATAAAAATGAAAAGAAACTGAACTTTAGTGACTAGTTAAAGAAACTCCACTACTTTGTTGCAATAAAATACTCGCAGTTTAAAGCAATGGTGATAATGCATACAATGTTCATTACTTTCTTTGCTGGAGGTGTCTATAGTGGGGTCTGCCCTTCCATTTTTTTTTCAGGGATAATGTTCTAGCAACACCGTCATCTCCTTGACCCAAGTAAATACCGGTGCTGCTATGAAATCCACTAATTTTTAAAGCTTATTTAATTGCATATAGCACATCATACATCAAAGCACTAATATTTGAAGAATGAATGTTTATTGATGATTTGCTCTGATAAAGAAATTAATACCACTACTATAATAAGAAATTAAATCCTGATTTCCTGTGGATTACTACTCGTAAATGTTTCTGCTGCGTTTCAGGAGTAATTGAAAGAACTACTGTCATTTCATCTTTGAAGAGTAATGGTTGTATGGTTCGCTTAGCTAAGTTAAGGAATATGTAGCCACCTTTACTCATAGCATGGGTTGTTCGTACTCATGGAAAATAACATTATATCCTATAC
>NC_087220.1:12405875-12414257 GCF_015104395.2 Macrobrachium nipponense | reverse complement strand
TGGAAGTCATAGTGTAGGAAGGACATGAATTGTGGAGTTTCTGAGGACCTTCGCATCATACTGTGTTGGAGATGTGGTGTTGAGGTTTCAAGACAGAAACTATTGTCCTTATTTCTTATAAAAACAAGGTGAATTTCACTTTCTTGGATTTGATACTCCAACTCTCTCTTCATTTGACGTGTTTCATGCAAAATGCAGTCCAGTACTGAAAAGGGGTGTCGTACACAAGCTCATTAAATAGTGCTCTGTTAAGAATAAACTACATTTGTAGATTAGCCGTGACTGAACAGGGCCATAAAATGTATCCTAATACAATAACTTGTAAAATTGGTAAAAGTGATATACATCTAAGACGGAAATTGTGACAGTCATTCAGACTGAAATGCTAAGCATTGTCTCAGCTCATACTCCAAGAGTGAAGTTTTAGAACGAATCAAGGGTTACAATAAAAATACAGTAGTGTACTTCACTGAGGTCATTTTAACACTTCATCAGTCCATCTACAGCGCAATAACCCCCAAAGATGACGACGGAAGACTGAAAAGGATGAAATCCCCAACGATGCAGATGCTTGGCCATGTTCCTCTGGAAAGTAGAAGTTTGCCCCCCCCCCCTGCTGCTATAGACTGTTGTTATATTTGAAGACGACTTTAACTCAGCTTTTCCCGAGTCACTTCCATATTGGCCAGTAAAGTATAATTGTACCTCTCAAGCAATTACATGAGGGCGGAGAATGAGTAACTAGTGATTATAGGCTTCCTTGCATTCATATAAGGCCTTCAAAAAAGTATGTAATCCACAGTGGTCTTAGTCAAGACTCCTGCCAAAAGAGACATCATAACCAAAAAAAAAGAAAAAAGAAAATAAAAGAAAATTAAAGAATAAAAATAAAAAAATTGATATATATATATATATATATATATATATATATATATATATATATATTATATCTAATAAAAGGAGCCCATAAAACACCAAAATGTAGAGAGAAAAGTACTATATTTCAGAGACTGCTGTCTCTCTTCTTCAGGTATATGAATGAGAAAAGTTTACAGAAAAGGTGGTATTTATACCAAGAGATTCGTCCACAAGTAAGCCAATTTAGGTCACTCCCCCGCTGATAATCTTCCTTTAATCTTCTTAAGCGTTGGTTGAATGAACACTGCGTCGACGATGTCCGATGTCCAATTCCCTTTTGAGATGTTCATTACCTGCTTCTCTTTTATTTAAGGCCGATTCCATCATTTGACTCTTGTACCAGCAGTTGCTGCTATAAATTACACGTGACATATTCCAGTTTATTCTATGGTTATGTTCATTTATATGGTTGAAAATAGCCGAGTTCTGTTGTCCATACCTAACTGACCGTTTGTGTTGTATTAATCTCTGGGGAAGTGATTTACCTGTAAATCCGATGTAAGATTGGTCACAGTCCTGGCATGGGATCTCATATACCCCAGAGTCTTTGGGCGATGTCTTTTGTTGGACGTTAATCAGGATTTGGCTAAGGTATTTGGGTAGGTAAATGCAAAAGGGTTGGATTTCCCAAGGGTGTGAGTTACTCTCTTAATCGTCTCCAGGTGGGGAATTTTTATTTTATTGTTGGGTGTGTCTCTGGTCTTGTCTTTAGGGGGTGGGTAGAAAATTACGTTTGCTTTTTGAATTGCTTTCTCAATTATATGGTCAGGATACTTTAAAGATGAAAGTTGCTTGCGAATTAGTTCAAATTCTTTTTCCAGGAAATCTGGGGAACAAATTCGTAAGGCTCTTAAGAATAGGTTGCTAGCTACACCTATCTTGATAGTATTGTCATGATAGCTAAAGTAGTGAATATATGAAAGTGAGAACGTTGGTTTTCTGTATATGGTAAATTTGTATTCTGTCGTGTCTCTGATTATTAAAACATCAGAAAAGGAATTTTGTTGTCTTTTTCCCATTCAACTTTAAATTTGATGCTGGGCACTAATGCGTTTAATTTTGAGAGGAATTCATTAAAATTACCCCATTTATTATCCCAAAATGTTAGTATGTCATCCACGTATCTCATCCACAGCTCAATGAAGCAGGCGAGAAAAGACGCTTTTTTGGGCAGCATTCCATCCGAGGAAAAAATGCAATGAAGCCCTTTTCACCGTTGCTTCCAGGTGTTCAGAAGTGGTTTAAATCTCATATTTTCTGTCTGTCGTCCTTTCTGATAGACTCAATTCTCGGTTACTACTAAAGGCCGCCACTAACGTTGCAGTTACACCTGTGCAGGTAAATCTTCACCACTAACGATACAGTCTTGTTTCTCAGACGTCCTCCGTAACAGCCATGGATGCTCTGGCTGTAATTGCCTTGATGACAGCATAAAGAAAAACAATCATAAACGTCAGGTAAGACGTCCAGTGACAGCCTGATTGACAAAAACTGTTTCAATACTCCCATGTAAATTTATTAAAAGTGTTTAAATATGGCTCCAAAGGTTTTCATAATGTTTACGAGTGAAGGGAGAGTTCCTTATCAAGATCATTGTGCTAATTAAGTTAGTAATTGTTTTAAATTTCAAATTTGACATATATAGGCCCAAATTTTTTTCTCTCTTTTTCATTAAAATTGTCAATACTGATTTGATTTGATTTAAAGAATGACTTTCTTATGATGTGTTACGAGTGAACATCCATTGTATACTGCTGTTCCTTCGCTTCATTTGTATGTTTATTAGTCTAATTTCATTAGAAAGTTAACTTACATGAAATGTGAGCAAAGAATAAACATGAACAATCTAATACTGTTTCCTTTTTTTTTTTTACCAGAATGTTGATTATTATTTTGTTCTCTTTTAAAAATGAATTGCATATATAATACAAAATCATGAACAGACGCATTATAGGCCTATTTTTGTTTTACATTATTTCGCCATAATGAATATTCATCCTTATTTAAAATCTAACTCGTAAATATGGTTTATAACCACGAATAAACATACACAGGCTTAACCTGCAACTCATAGGCAAAACTCCTTCATACAGATTTCAATGACATCTACAAGACATCCAGCAATGATGCTGCTACTGTCAGTCGTCATTATACGCAATTATTTGTTCCTGCGGAAAAATGTTAAAATTATAAATACATATTGTTCTGACATCCGTATTAATTATAAAAAAAAAAAAACCATTTTAATCCGATATATCATCCATTTAGGTTTACGATTTTTTTTTATTTCGATAAAACTCAACACTTCCTAACTGGTATACATTATTTGCCCAGGGACAGCGAGCGAAATGAACCAAAAAAGTTGCTTCCGCACATTAACGTTGAAATGAGATTTTCTCATTAGTGAGGCCAATTCACTCTCAGAAATGTAAAATGAAAAACTGTGAGCCGTATGACTAGTATTTCAGATAGACATAACTTCCAAATATATGCATTAAAACACATAGCTGAAACTTCAATACGTAGTTTGAGAACAAAATATCAACTACTAACCATCTCAAGCCCGTTGTCGCATTAGTTGTCTTAAATACCTTTTTAAATATTATTTGTATCTTCTTGATATTTTGGCACAGCATGTTTTAGACGCTCCCGTAATTCTAGGCAATATAATGAAGTGCCAGAATTTATCGATTGATACAATTACTCTTGAAATTTTTGTCTATTTCTTCAACATTCGTTGTAGATATCTGAACACCTGTACGTGGCTTAGCTAAAGAGTTGGGAAAGAAGCCCCTCCCACTTGTTCCTCCCTCTTTATCAAACTTATGAATAGAAGAGTGTACTACGCAATGACTTTATACGTTTTACACATCCAAATTAGTTTATACATTAAAGTCTATCTATATCTATTATTTTGAGAGATTATTATAACTTCGTGGTTCATTTTCAGTATATACAGATGCGTGGACCGACAGAAAATTAGAGGCCAGAGGTTTACTGGTTTTCAGGTATGTTTATTTTGTTGTACGATATGCGCAAACGTCTGAAGTCACTTATAGCAAACATGTTGCGATATTTTCATCGTGAATAGGTGCAACTTAAAAAATGTCTGAATTTCTTTCTCAAATTAGTTATTTTGTCATGGTTCTGGCTTAAATCCTGACAACATATATATATATATATATATATATATATATATATATATATATATATAATATATATATATATATATATATATATATATAAACTATTTTAGCTAACTATATATATCACGATCTTAATCTCAATCATCCAATTTGCCTAGAAGAAAACAGTTTTGACAAACGTTAATTTAATCATATCCTCATAAAAGCAATGCAGGCGCACGAGGAACATGAATCATAGTTCCAAAACTAAAGCTTCGCCTCTTTTCGTGTAACGAGATCATCAAAGAATCAGAAAGTGTGTTTCATTTCCGTCTGAAGAAAGATTCGTGATTTCCTAACCTGACTTTTCCTACAAAGGTAATTTCCTGACAATGAAGACTTCACTTTAAAAGGACGAGATAATAAGACGGTCGACTCCGATGCTTTCGTGTATCACTACAAGGTTTTATATTTTTTCACCTATGTCGTCAATTCTTTTCAAGGAGGAGAAAGAGCTGCCTTTTCTACATCTGTGAGAGAAATGATGAGAGAGAGAGAGAGAGAGAGAGATTGCGAGAGAGAGAGAGAGAGAGAGAGAGAGAGAGAGAGATTCTGCTTATCCTTTCAATGTTTGTACACGAATTTCCAAATAATCAAGAAAGTTGTAAAAAAGACTAACCTTATACTAAAATCAAACAACAAAAGTAAACGATGAAATTAAGAAATATAGATTAGTTATGTTGAATACTGAAAACTCAATACAATACTTATATATCGCGTAATCCAGAATCGGTACATGGCGAGGGAGATCTTATTGGATAACAATAAAATATTATTAAAATCTTTTAAGGTCAGCCTTGTTTTCTCCTATAATAACTCACTTAAAGGAATGTTAATAAAAAAGTCCATGTTTGCACTGCCCAACATTTTATATTAGCCAATTAAACAGGATTCAAAATAAGAATTAAACATCATAAGTATTCTACCGAACTTAGTTAGATATGGACAACATAGTTCGGCAATTTTCCTTCATATAAATAGCATAAACCATACCATGGATTGGAACTCATCCCGAATTTTATACAAGAGCAGCTGTCGATACAAATGTCCGATGGTAGAATCGTCACTGGTAAAACAATGACATAATAGAATGAACATTTTCAGTGGAGTCTGAGACTCTGACCATAAAGACAATGTCTTACTTAAGGCGACGATGAAGCAGATTAAGACAATTAAGAGAACCAACGTCGGATTAGTGGTGACTCAGAAATCACTTAAGGGTATATATCCCACTATATATTTCGCCAATGAAAGTTCTTCCCTCATTCATTCTTTGATAAGGGTGGGAGTCAGTCGACCGAAATATAGTCCTTAGCTTTAATGGCCTTTTTAATACTTTTATATATCTATATATAATATATAATAATATATATATATAGATATATATATATATATATATATATATATGTATATATATATATATATCATACCATTCCCATACCTTCCAGTCATTTACAAACACCATAAATCATAGAAAAAGGAAAGGGGAAGAGGGAAAGGATAGGTGGAGTGGGAGGGGAAGGGGCATCGGTAAGGGGGAGAGAGAGTGACAGACACAACCCACGCAGAAATTAATATAATTTATACATGGTCACCTCAACAAATATACTTAGATTTCCATCATCACAGTGACCCCTTCACTTTTCGACTTCTTCCTGCTTTTTTGACTAATCACTCGATGCCATCAGCCTTAAACACAAGGATGAAGTTAAGAAACCTTCAGTATTCATTTACATTCAAACTTGTGACGTGACAGTTTTTATCAAGTTCTTAAGACATTCGCCACCTTCCTTATTTGTTGCAGCGTGTGACGGTGGTTTTTTCCTCAGCATGACAGCTCACTGGCTGCTCGGCAAGTTTATTCTCTCTCTCTCTCTCAATCTCTTCGTCTCTCTCTCCTCTCCTCTCTCTGTAAGCATAGATTAACTATTCTTTGTGCTTCCGTGTGTACGTGATGCATTACTGTTTTGCCTTTTGCGTTGGTCTATGTAATGGCTAATGGCGTAGAACATTTTTACGTATAGAGTTTATCCCAATTTCTTCTCAGCCAAATTAAAAATTTGGCAGCAATCGACATTTCCAAGATAGGTTAACGTAGTAATGACTTTGAAATTTAGGTTTGAGAGTAGCTATTACTCTTTTTTTCCCGCAGAGGGTATTACTTGAGATCAGCCAAACATAATAGTTTCCGATTAACTGTTAAATTCACCCAGAATAATAACACTTCAGCTGACGATTAAACGAAATAGCTCTTAATTAAAGAACACATTTAATGATAATTAAAGGCAATACCAGAGCATGAATTTTGAGAACTTAAACTTTACCATTAATTATCTCTCTCTCTCTCTCTCAATCTTCTCTCTCTCTCTCTCTCTCGTCTCTCTCTCTCTCTCTCTCTCTCTCTCTCTCTCTCTCTCTCTCTATGAGCCTAGAGAAGATAAAATACCTACATCCTATCTACGTATTTAGGGGGTCACTTTTCATGAGGTCTATATGCAAGAAACATGGCTTGCTTATGGATCTAAGGCTTTGTAATATCAAGCGTATCTACAGTATGAACAATTCGAGGACGTTAAGAGGCAATTATGGATTAGGTGTGTATCGATTCTCAAACCTGGAACATTTCAGTATTAGAAAGTACTCCACATGTCGATTTTAAAGACTTCTGCATTTTAGGCTATACCATCAACACCAAGACCCTGTTATTCTGGAATCCCTTTTTGTTAAAAAAAATTGTACCGTAGTTAACACACATACGTCCTCCTCCCCTCTGTATTTGCTTTTTAACTTGTATTGTTTAATTATGTTTACGTTTAGTTTAAAGCTGTCACGCCTCTAGGTCGGCCCTTAGTTTTGTGTTCTGTAACTCTGTTCACCGCTGTTTTCAGTTTTATTTATTTTCATCTTACTGTCAAGAAACTGGCACAAAAAACAATGGCCTATACATCACTGGAAAAGTAAGCATCGTAGATAATACGGAGCCAAACTAAATTACATATTTGTATGGTAATCCTACTGAAAATTTGCATACACACGCACACACACACACATATAGTATATATATATATATATATATATATATATATATATATATATATATATATATATATATATATATATATATATATATGAAGATAAAAGGCCCATAAAACATTATTTTAACGTTGCAACCATATATTTCGAGCACTTTCTTCTGTGCTCCTGATAACTGGTAGTATATAGACATAGAATGTCTTACAAGAGTATATACACAAAACATATGTAGGTGTGGTAGAAAGTCTCTGTTGGTGACCCGGCCAGGAAGGATGGAAATTAAACTATCCTCTGGTGATTTTTGGCCTCATTAACTCCTGTCTGCCCACTGCTTACGGAGCTTCATAAAAATCATAGTTCCGCTCTCTCGAGTAATAACTACATTAACATCTGTATACTTTATTGCATATAAAAGAAGTCGAGAGTAAACATTTCATATGAGTCTCTTTGTGTAAAGCTGCCACATTTCTTTTCAAGAATACAATTCATCTCGGACAAGTAACTGAATGATGCCTCTTTCCATTACTTCATTCACTATCGGTAATAATAATAATAATAATAATAATAATAATAATAATAATAATAATAATAATAATAATAATCAATAATAATAAACATTGACTGCAATGGCAAAATTTACATAATTGATCAAATAGAGAATTCTCTCAATTCTCCTAATGACTTGCTTCTCCGGCACACTGTATTACTAAGCAGTTGTCTGATGTTTATCATGATTTCAGTCATCAACAGAATTTCGGGCTGGTATCATCAAAGACGGCGGGGGATCAGAGACAGGCTAAAAGTCGGCAACGGGTATTCAGGTGTGTCTCGTAGGTCGGGAAGGAACAGGCCGTAGTCGTCAAGGTTCAATCCGTATTTCTTGTTTCTTTCGGGTTTCTTAAGGACGTCTACATGTTACGGCCACTGATCGCCCGCTGTCTTCAATAACACCAGCCCGAAATTCCTCTGATGACCGAAAGCATGATGAACATCGGACAGCTGCTTAAGGCTTTGTCCAACTAGGAAACATTTTTTGAACACTAAGTTTCCAAGCAATTTTTGCAATGCTTGCAAACTGTTTGCAAACAATTTCTCCTGTCCACTTCAGTTGTCGTTTGGATACTTGTCGATGCAGTAAGCCTCTGTATTCTACTGGGCTATTTTAATGCACTCGATGAGGGGTAAGAGAAAGAAAAAGCCTACTATTGATGGCGGGGAGATTCCATTAGGCTTCTTTTCTTTTCCC
>NC_087220.1:12390875-12400875 GCF_015104395.2 Macrobrachium nipponense | reverse complement strand
GGAGGGTTTTCTCCTGTTACATATTTGAAGCCTCTTTACTTTCAACCTCCACTTCATACTTGAATTACCTCATAGGTCCCAGTGCTTGGCGTTTGGCATCAATTCTAGAAACATACACACAAACACACACACACACATTGTTCTGATAAAGAAGTTTCCTTATGAGGATCTTTTTTCGGTATCTATCTCATTGTGATGCAGAAACTATTTTCCTGAACTACAAACTCAGCTGGTGGATCATCTTTGCCTTTTCCTCCTGTAACGTATATGTATCTTACAGTATAAAGAGCTTTATTCAGATTATTTCAATATCCGTTCGTTTTTTCTGTATGAATATCAACGCAACGAAATTGGATTTAAGAAAATAGACCTGCTTTGTATGAAAAACCTGGTTTGTCTCAAAAAATTATTTTGTACTTTTCAGTGTATTTTTATAAGAGCGTGTCTTAATTATATATATATATATATATATATATATATATATATATATATATATATATATATATATATCTACATCTATATATATCTATATTTATATCTATAGATATAGATATATAGGTATAGATATAAATACATAGTGTATATATTTATACTGTTTAGCTTTGATAAAAACTGCGACCAATTTATGATAGTAGCTGAAAAAGGTGCTGCGATAGGTCACTGTAGGGTCAATGGAGGCTACTGATCATGTAAGGTTGTACTGTCACCAATACTGAGAAACCATGCAGAAGGTCAAGTCCATCGGAGGAAGGGAACAAGTCGAAAACTTAGTTACAATATTTGATCTAAACAGACAGACAGACGTGGAAGTCAAGTTAAATAAAAGCAGGTGAGAGCGATAATTTCTCAGCAATTAGATCTTTTGTAATCTTTTAGAAAAATCGCCACTTCATAGATCATTAAACGTATCATAAGCCTTTTCATCACCTAGCTTCATATGCATAGAGGATCATACTAAAATACAGATATAGTTGTAATAAACTTCAAGTTGAGAATTAGCATTTTCATGAGAAGTCACTGTTGCAATAATATTGATATTACACTTTCTAAAAACTTTTCGCTTAGAACGGATTTGTCTATGCATTACTATAGTCACTGACAAAGTGTCCATCACAACATGCCTAGACAACCTAATGGCCGATTGTGAACCCAATTTATTGACGGAAGATTGCCGGGCACGATCATTAAATCGTTGAACACAGTTATATTTTCTTCTGCACAATGTTTTCTACCTTTCCTGTTCCTTATGTTCATTATACTACTGCCTTTGCCTAACGCATTATTCACTACATCTCATGTATTGCAGCTCTATGAAAATATTGCACTTAATGTTGAATGTTATCTTATCTGGTACTGAGCGTATGAATATTTGAAGTATTGAAAGACAATTATCACTTGCATATTGACTGGATTTTGTATTCCAATTTGCGTGAAGTTTCTGTGGCATTTTTATTTTCTTATTTTTTATTGTTTGCAGACTACTGTCATATATTCAAGTCATTCACACTATCTGTTCCAAAATGTTTAGAAGCGTAGCTGAAGTCTATACATTGAAGCCAAACTTCTTACATAAATTGACGGTCGAATCGAGCAAAAGTTTCCAAGGGTTATATATTTTCGTTCAATTGCTTTTTTTATGCTTTAAATAATGGATAGTTTTAATTTCAATCTAACCTTATATGAGATACAATGTCACAGTCAAACAAACTATTATTTTAGACTATTTTTTCCCATCCATCTAAATAAAATCTATGTTTATCCTTGATGTAAAATAGTATTGACTGAAGATACTTTTAATTTCAAGAAGAAACTTGCTTTACAAGTATGTTGCCCAACTATTATTCTTTGTGTTACCTACAGCAAGACTCTATAAAAAGTTCAAGCAAAGCCTAACGGACTGGCAGGGAGGGATAGACTGATAACCTAGCTTATCTATATTTTTTAAATAAAAAAAGTCTCATAATCCATATTCATTTATCTGAATGTTACATACAATACATTTTCGATAAACGTAACAACTCCGGACATTCATGCAGGTATAACTAACTTGAAAACTTGAGGCCCACTTTCAACAAAAGACAATTTGTCTACTTGGTTATTTAAAACCCAATCAGAAAATGCATTTCTTTGGCATCTTGATACATTCAGGAGTTAGAATTCAGTTCCTTTAATGAAAGGAAAGCATTAAATTCAGATCTCGTCTGACTTCAAAAAAGTTGCATGTCTATTCATCAAGAGAACTGTGTAATCATACTGGGATGTAAATGCTAATATAAATTTCATGTCGTCAAAATGGACAGAATACACAGACACACACACACACACAGAGAGAGAGAGAGAGAGAGAGAGAGAGAGAGAGAGAGAGAGAGAGAGAGAGAGAGAGAGAGAGAAATAT
The DNA here is from genome assembly GCF_015104395.2 of Macrobrachium nipponense. Classification (NCBI taxonomy): domain Eukaryota; kingdom Metazoa; phylum Arthropoda; class Malacostraca; order Decapoda; family Palaemonidae; genus Macrobrachium; species Macrobrachium nipponense. Next base: position 12,398,480 of record NC_087220.1, on the reverse strand, counting down.
TCTTCTAGAAAAGGAAATAAAAAAATGATACTAAAGAAAACAAGTTAACACTATATTCAACAGATTCTTCAAACATCTGCTTTACAACTGTAAATTAAATTAAGAATGTACTTTTAATGAAAACCAGATGCCTTTGAACTAAGATTAAATTTACAGAGGGGTTTGAAAGTTCGTGAAAGGAATTTTTTTTGTTTAACATCCGTAACCTACTTGTACATATACTGCCTACAAAGCAAATTCAGTATGATGGGGCACTCTTAAACATAGTTATTGAAATACTTGACTATAAGTTTTAATGTGGAACAAAAATACAAAGTACTTTTCTATAAGATTCACCCCAATGCTCCTAGAATCATTGTTCAGATAATACCATCAAGACATCATAAAACACATACTATCGTAGGAAAAAAAGATAGACATTTTGATTATACCTTGTAAGAAACTATGAATTGGGACTTTGATGTCATTTCTGGTTATAGGAAATTATACTATTTCCTATGAGTAAGAACTCATGTTATGAGTAAAGGTGCTACATATTCTTTAAGCCTTGCTAAGCGAACCATACAACCATTACGCTTCAAGATGAATCTGGCACTGGCCAGTTCATTCAAGAAAATTACTCCTGAAACTGAAGCAGCAACATTTACTCCGAGTAGTAAAGTAATTCACAAGAAGTCAGGATTTTACTTTCTTATCATAATAATAATAATAATAATAATAATAATAATAATAATAATAATAATAATGGAGCATTGGCACGATCCCAAGATCCTGAAAAGGAATCTAGAAAAACTAGAGGCTGAAGTAGCTTCAGGACTCATGCAGAAGATGTGATCCTAGAAACGGCACACATAGTAAGAAAAGTGATGGACTCCTAAGGAGGCAGGATGCAACCCGGAACCCCACACTATAAATACCACCCAGTCGAATTGGAGGACTGTGATAGAGCAAAAAAAAAAAAAATATAATAATAATAATAATGATAATAATAATAATGATAATAATAATATGCTTTATTTCAGCTCAGGGCCATATACATGGAATATACAAAATACAGACAGTAACATACACAATCTAGATACATGAGACAACATGATAAAAAAGAAAAAGAAAATGAATAATCGTCACCTATCCACAAAATAGCTGAGGTAGCATAAAAGATAGTAATCATAATACTGGTAATAACTAATAATATTGGTGAGAAAAAAAAAATAAGCATTGAGAGTAATAACAGTCAATGCACGTATTATATAACTTAAATTTCAACTAGAGACCTTAGTTGGTTATAGTAGTCAGGTCCAGAGGTGTAAATACAAAAATTGAATGTAAGAAAAACTTTAACTTGATGGTAAATCACAGTAATAATGAAAAATTGAAATATCAGCAATAAATGTAATAATGACAAAAACTGCAGATGACATCTTGCCAATACAGAGATTAAGTCCTTTAGGGGACAATTTAGATCTTCTTCTTGCTTCACTCCTTAGGATGCTTTGTATGAGCGAGTTGCTGCTGTTTTTCACTCGGGTTACCAGGCTGGACATTGTTCGCCTAACAATGATTTTTAAATTGTCCAGGTGGTTTTCTATGAACATCTGTGTGGCGGAGTGGTAGCGGGGAGTGTTTGTGAGGCGTCTCAGAATGTCATTGTGCTCAACAGTGATGCGTCTCATGGTCTCTCGGGTATAGTTCGTCCAGAGGGAACACCCATAGATACTGTAGCAGTACGAGCGGAAGAGCAGCAGTTTCACGTCTCGGTGACAGAAGGCAAACCTCCTTGCAATCATGTTGTCAGCTGCACATAGTTTACGACGCCTCTGTTCAATGTCTGCCGTATCTTTTAGGTCGTCGGTGATAATGTGACCCAAATACGGAAATTCATGCACAAATTCCAGCCGATGGTTTCAGAAGAAAATTTGTGGTTCTGCAATATGCTTAAGCGATCTCGGGAGCAGCGACATGCACTGGGTCTTGGTTTCGGTGTAGATTATATCAAAATCCTCTGCATATTGGCGGCAAGTGTCGATGAGTCGTTGGAGACCTTGCACTGATGGGGAAATCAGAACCATATCGTCTGCGTAACAGAGGTTGTTTATAGTTGTTTCATTGACGGTGCATTCGATTTGGAGTGAGTTCAGTTTGACATTCAAGGCATCTGTGTACGTATTAATCGGGTATGGAGAGAGAATGCCCCCTTGCCGAAGCCCGTTTAGGGAGCCGAAGATGTAAGATAATACGTTACCCCATTTGACACAGAATTGCTGTGTGGAGAACCAGCAATGTAAAATGCCAATTAGATACAGGGGTGTGCCCCTTTTATGCAGCTTCAGGAAGAGCTTCAGGTAGTTTACTCTGGCAAATGCTTTTCGCACAAAACAAAGGAAAACAGGAGAGGCTGATGATAGGTAGTAGTTCAGCAATTCTTTCAGTATGTAGATGCAGGTGTCGGTTGAGTGGTTTGCTTTAAAACCGAACTGGTTGTCAGTGGTGTGTAAAAAGGGGCGAATTCTCACTAGAAGAACATACTCAAGTATCTTCGATGCGATCGTTGTGATTGCAATCGGCCGGTAGTTGCCAGGGTCAGCTGCATCCTTTAGCTTGTTTTTTGATAATGGTATCAAGTGAACTAAGGGTAGGGAGTCTGGAAGTAACCGGTGAATTATGCACGCATTGAATAGGGCAGCTAGCAAAATGTAAATTATCGGATGGCAGAATTTGAAGGCATCTGCAGGAAGACCATCACAGCAGGGCGATTTATTATTAGGTAGGCTGTTTATGGCATCGCTGATGTTACCTGGCATAATACGGTCTGCAAAATGAAATTGAATGTTGTCGGTAAGGAGGTTATCTACATCCCTTCGGGAATCTTGATCATTTATACAATTCAGGATATTGTTGAAGTGATCGCCCCATATACTTGCGATAGCTTCGTCTCCGACTGCTTCCCCTACTCTCTGTGATAGCTTTTTAGTTTCGGGATTTAAGGACTGGATGTCTTTCCAAAGACGAGGATAATAACATTCTAAGTTTCTAGACATTGCATCGGCTCTTAGTTGTTTTTCATTTAACCTGCAGTGCTTAAGAGCAAGTTTGAACTGCGCTCTCGCCTGTCTCATTAGTAATGTAGTGTGCCCTTCCCTGGGGCTACCATTTTGCCTCCACATTAAAAACATTTATCGTGAGTATGTATACAGATCTTAACCTAAAGTCATTCCATCCAGGTATATTACGAGAATTACCTTGACGAAATCTGAAGGCAGTCCTCCCCGAAGCAAGCATAACGGAGATTATGTTCGAATAGAATTCATTCAGATCCCTCCTGTGGTGGTCATTTCTACAATTTGTGTTAGTACAAAGTAAGGCGTCATTCTTCAAATATTACTGCTTTGATAGTATGATGTGTTATATACAATTAATAAGCTTCAAGAAATGCCTTATCAGTTGCACCTAAATTTCACAACCATTAAGTTGTGTGTAACATAACAAGATGTTTGTTGTATGAATAGGATTTGTGGATTTCATAGCAGCGTCGGTATTTACTGAGGTCAAGTAAATGAGCGTGTTATTAGAACATTATCCCTAAAAAAAAAAAAAAAAAAAATGGAAGGTCAGACCCCACTATGAACACCTCCAGGAAAGAAATTAACATTGTAACCGGGGTCTTGTACATAGTAAAATTTAAGTTAATATCACAAAAAAAATTTCTCTCTATTGTTAGAATAGATTTACTTATTCATTGTGCTATAAGTTATTGGACAATAATCATATCCAGATTTATTACAGTATTCAAGTATTCAAACTGTCCTTCAAACCAACACGCACTGACGAGATCTGCCGATCACGGATAAGCAAACCTTTCTGCAAAGTTGAGGAGTGACTCTACTGAAACTGCCAATGATCTGATTTTTTTCAGTTGTTGAATTTTTTATAACCCCTCAAAGGAAGAAATCAGGAGGTGTGAGGTCCGGAGATCGAGGAGGCCACTCAAATTTCTCCTCGGTGGCCACCTCACGATTCTTGGAGTTGTCATCCAGCCACTTCGGGCAACATTGCTGTAATGTGTAAGGGTACTTCCTTCATGCTGAAACCAAAACTCCTCAATTGGCGACCATCCTGACACTACAGGATAGAACTGATCTTGAAGAATAGCAACGTATCTTGGACCTGTGGCCGTTTCTTCAAAGAAAACGGGTCCAATTGGTCTTTCCGCACAGATCGCAGCCCTCACAGTAACACCCGGAGAATTGACATCTCTCTCCATCTCAACATGAGGATTAGCTGTATCCCAGTAAATTGCATTGTGCTTGTTCACACGGCCATTTAATTTGAAACATGCTTCTATCCAAAAAACTTTGGCCCTGGAATTGTCATCATTATCACACATCTGAATAAACCAGTAACTAAATTCGATTCGTCGATCAGGATCATATTCTACCGTTGCGTGAACAAGATGAGGCTAGTGAGGTTTAAGGCTCAAGTCACTGAGCATTCTGTGAATCGACATTCTTGATATTCTTAGTTCTACCTGGGCCCTTCTGATAGATTTTTGTTGAGCTGTTGACGAAGGCTTCTTGTATAAGTTCTTTTTTTTTTACCAAAGTCACTTATTTAAGTTTCCAAATCCTCGGCCTTTCATTAACTGTGCTTGTTTCTTCGAAACGCTTCAGAAGATCAGAAACGGTAACACGTTTAACTGTTCTTTTAAATTCGATATTAAATATATTGCCTGTTTCATAAAACGTTCAGACAACAAGATTCTTTCTTCAGTCGTAAGTCTTGCTGCCATTTTAAACTGAAAAAAGGCAAACTGAATTACACAATGAATAAGCAAAATTACTCTAAAAATAGCACTCCGAATGGTGAGTAACATTGATTCTAAAGAAATAACACAATGAATAAGTAAACTAATTCTAAGAAATGTAAGATAGATTTTATATTAAATTAAATATTACTTTGTACAAGTAAGTGCCCGGTTTCTTATGGGACGCCCTGTAAGTATATATCTGTTGCTTTATATTGCGAGTATTTTATTGCAACAAAGTAGTGAACCTTCTTTAACTAGTCACTAAAGTCCAGTTCCGTTTCATTTTTATTTCTTTCCTTCTTTGATCCTATTACGATAAATGAAGTCTATTCTGGCGATCAAGTCAGTGTAAACTTAAGCTTTTGACTGATCAAAATCTTTGACGAAAATCTTTTGATTTTATAACCCTGATTAACGAGAAATCGAACATGCATAATTTTGTGGAGGCTGAAACATAGTCAGCGAACAACAATGGATACTGGCTTCTATGAGATGCCGAAGCAATTTACCGTCATAAGCTTTCTCACGGTCTTTCTGTGGATGCCCATAGAGAGAGAATAAGACCAGGAGGACCTTGCCTTTAGTCAATAGATTTACTAACATACTTTATAAGCCAATTACAATTCATAATTAGAATGACTTTACTACTCCACCCATAGTCAATGATGAAAACTAACCTTTTGGATATAGTAATGAAAGTCTAAGCTCTAGATCTCCAAAGTGTCTGAAGTAACACCGATGATGTAGAAGAAGTTTATTGGATGCAGAAGCTCGTCCATTTTTCCCCTGTAAGGTGGGTGGTAGTGACATTTGCATTTACATTACAGTTGGTCGTTTTTCGAAGACGACTATTTGTAAAAGTATTCAGTATTGCGCATAAATACCAATATGCATATCATAAAAATATTATGCATATCATACCCATTCTCTTAAGAAATATGGAATTGGCTGACGTAATAGCGACCACTGTTCATATTTACGCATATGTAAATAAATGAATTATGGCCGGAAGCTTACCTTTAAAAAAAGTGATTAAAAAAATTAAGTCAGCTGAGATAGCATTCTCGATACTGAAATTTATCCACAACAATGATGACCAGTTATAAGTCCAATCCCAAGTCCAGTTTATGCATTGAGCAAAATCCACATCAGCGCTTAACTGGAAGCAAATATCCTTTATATTCCTGAAACATATTAGAAGACGACGACTGTTGACAATTTGCACGAAAACATTTTTGGGGGCCATGACGACCAAATACTTTAACAAGCTGAATGTTGTTTTTGCGAAGCTTCATATTGGCACAATAAAGAAAAGGAATTGCTGATATTTATAAATACTTTACTGATGATATATTTCGTGCAAAACGCCACAGCAATTATCAGACCTTTGAAATACCTTCGACGGAGTTCATGACTTTGTTACACATCATAAGTAAATGACAACGGGTCCCTTCCTATACCTGTGAGGTCCACTTTGGATGAAACGACCAGAGATTTTCAAAGTGAATTTAAGATGATTGTGCATTATGATATACAAAGTCCGTCGACCCTTAAGTGAAACCAGCTCGTTTGATACTGACATATTATTATTGGCCAGGGTGGGTGGGCTACTAAATCTGAATCATTGTACAGCCATTGTCAATAGTTCGCTGATGCTCACCGGGCATTATTTTCTTACAGGAGAAAGATGCGATCAGATACCTGTAGGTAATGGCAATGCAAGCACTGACATCCAAGAAATGATTAAAAAGAGAATGGATGGATATAAGAACCAGAGGATAGTGACGCGAGGAAACAACTTCTTCATTACGGGCTGCTTTATGAGCAAGAGCTCGTGCTGGCATAAGGTCAGCTTAATTAAAACAACAACAACTGCGACAAAATAACAGTTACAACAATCACTGCCAAATAAGAATGTAACCGTGATATTGTCTGACACGAGATGACACCAGTTAATGAAACCACTGACTTGACTTTTGATTCTATCATATAAATGCAAACTCTGAGTTGTAAACCATATTAGTTTTCTAATTTTTCTTAATCAAGAAGGATTATAATATGCATAAAAGAGGTACAATTAAAATTCATACCCGAAATTAATGTAGATCAAATCTAACCTTACAAAAGAAGCCACCACGTCTTTAGGTCCCAAGCAACATGTCTAAATTTCTGAAAACAGCTTCCAGAATTTTGGCAACGCTGGAATAAGTGTCATGTCCCAGATAAAAAGTGTTCTTTAGAATTATGCCTTTGAAGAACACAGAAACATTATAGCCAGATACTGTGAATATAAAATGTAATGTGCGTAGAATGTTGAATCGAGAATAAAGAGAATAAAATTTGCCATTGTACTTATCCACACACGTGTTGAAAAAAAACATATGAAAAAAATTTCGCCTTATTTGACCATGAATAACTAAAACATAACTGCATTACATTATTGTGGAGGTCGAGTTTTGAAAAGGAATTTGTTTGAATACATTTTAGTATTATTGATACTATTATATATTACAGTACCTGTGGCCTAAGGAAAGAGAGAGAGAGAGAGAGAGAGAGAGAGAGAAGAGGAGAGAGAGAGAGAGAGAGAGAGAGAGACCGTTTTTTTTTTTTGTTTTTTTTTTTTTTTTTTCTAGTACCTTCGATGAGAACCAAGTCTCTTTTATTCGTATACCTTAATTTTCCGTAAATTTCATATATTAATCTATTTTTTTCGCATTTTTGTATGATCATTATAATATATAACAATTAAAAGACACTGCATTCACAACTAATTGTATGACCTAAATACTCGATTCAACACA
>NC_087220.1:12350875-12385875 GCF_015104395.2 Macrobrachium nipponense | reverse complement strand
AACACAGTATGTAGGGGGATGAATGAGTGAATAGTTGTCCTTCGATCTTGGTGCTAATATTGACACATTGAGACAGGTGACTTCTGGCCTGGCTGCTTTTGACTAAATTATACATACAAGTGAATATATTTGCATACGTGTAATCAAAGGTAGAATTATATGACAATATTTTCTTTAAAAACTTCATTGATGTTAACCCGTAGGTTACCAGGAGGCAATTGAAAACCATTACTAAATTACTTCCATGATCACATACTTTGTCATAAAAGATTCAGTTGGACTATTCTGTATCACGTTTTTGCGATATTTAGCAACATATTTTTTTTTTAGGGTGAATATTGATTAAACCATTCGCCTAAACTACGTACTTGCAGCCTTTTAATCATTCATAATAAATATTAGTTTTAGGTTATATTTATTCATACATTTGTAATTGATCCCGTTTTGAAATGAAATTCAACCTGCATCTCGTGCCTCTTTTTTTTCTTTTCTTTCTTTTTTATCCACAATGGGATGTTTAGAACATATCATATAAAGTTTTTTTTTACTTATTATTAGGTAATTTCTCAATAACTGGTTCACAGCTCACATTTATGCATTATTCATTTTTTGTCGTAGTTCATATATCAAAATCCTACCGCGCCCATTCATCCTCCCTGAAGGACCGTTCTCCCATCGACATAAATCATACACACAGTGTTCAGCTACTCAGTCCCTTTCATACCCAACTACCTCATCTCATTTAAAAAACCAGCAACTATTGTCGCCTTTTCATTCTACAACTTTTCAATTGCACTCCTTACTTTACAAACACTTCCGTTGACATTTCCCTTTTATTCGCATCAGCCTCCTCACTCTTGTAATCGACCCTCAGCATTTCCTCTGATACTCGCTCCAAGGCTGTAATACCATTCGAAATGCCCACTCCATTCATATTTTTTTTTATTTGAAGATCCATCTACTTGTTAGGGCTTACTACCGCAAGTAGTTTCCTATGTACCGCTTGAATTCTAACATACCTCCCTTTTTTACTACCTTATATAGTATTCTTTGTAGCACTATGCGATCATTCCTTTTGTCCTGCAGACGCACTTGTAACAAAATCCTCCTAGTCACCAAACTTCTATCTTCCTTATTCCACCACTTACTACGTTTATATTTCTTCCTACACCCCTATACCCAAGACCACTCGTAGGTAGTTCTATATCAGCGACCTTGAGGTTTTTGTGTGCCTCATCAGTTACTTGCATTTCTGTTTCCACGCTTTTTAATGAGGATCTCATTTGTGGTACTTTTTAGCCTTATTTCTAAACCCTACTCACGGAATAAAATATTTTATCTTTTTGCATTTTCTCTTCTTTCGCTGTTTTCCTGATATAACACCTAAATCAAACTTTTACTTGCCACCAACTATATCTTAAATGCATATATCACAATAATCTTTGGGGCTACTATAGCTTTACATCAATGAACTACGTTCAAATAACATGGATACACTCGCCTATGAGCTGAGTTGTTAATTATTTTTATATGTACTTAAGCTCCATCATCACATTAGGCATAAGAAAGTATAGATAATAATAGAAAAAAAAAATATTTGTAAGATACTTGTATAAATAACGCACATATATTTTTCACTTATGCCAGTTATTTCTGCTTCCTCTATTGCTCCATCAAACCCACCAAATTCCATCTAGAAGTCTAGTCGTCTACTATTCCCTTCTCTCTCTCTCTCTCTCTCTCTCTCTCTCTCTCTCTCTCTCTCGTAATGTATATAAACCGTTCGGAAATAACTGCGGGGTAAGCACTATTCAACCAAACATGGATAGAATGACATTTCAGTCTGCTGGATTTTCCAGTTCTTGCTTATGGAATGCAGAGCAAAACAAGTCCTCGATTTTCATGAGGGTGTATTTCGATTTCTCGTTTCAGTAAATCAAAGCCCAAGACTATCTTTCCATTTTGATGTCAGCAATATTTCATGCTGTAATGTTCGATGACCTTTCGATATTCGCTGGATACGTGGACATTCTAATTTAAAGGATGTCTTATAAAGGTTTCATCGAGTATCATTTTGTTTCCAATATCTAATTTTTCTTATGGGCCCGGCAAACGAAATTGTTTTTGATAAGTTAGTTGAGAACTCCCCCCATAGGCCTTTCTAGTGAGGGACACGAATCCTCCCGGTGTTATTTTATTCATCAACAGTTTTAATGGATTTTTTATTCTTTAGGCAAATTGCATGACAACGAAAAATTATTAATTTTGGTAACACTAGTTTATTCAAATTATTGTCTCTAGTTTTAGGGAGGGGTGATATTAGGATTAACAGGTAAAATAATAAAAATCACTTTATTCAGAATTTTTAATGTTGGCAGCATGTATGAAATGTGAAATTATAAGTAAACGAGTAGGTTTTTCAGTAACTTCTTCTTCTTCATCTTCTTCTTCTTCTTCTTCTTTTTTCCTCAGTCTATGTGTTTCATCTTAAGTTGAAACCGATTGCTGATGGTAGAGTGAATATCCAAATCCTAAGCAAATGATCTTTTTGTTGAAAGGGAATTGGTTATTTTCCTGCAAATCTTTTTAACGTTACTACATCAGTTGAGCATCAAATGGGATACTATGAAATGACTTAATAACCGAACTGTCGCATCTATTTCAATCTTTTGAATATTGAAAAAGATTTGAAAGTGTGAAAACTTACTGCTGAACATTAAATAAGTTTTATAGAGGGAAACGCATAATTTGCAAACCCAACGTACATACAAGAAGAGTCGGAAATTAAAAGTTACTTTGCAATAAGAAAAAAAAAACTGTTTTATTTACAGCATCAACGAAAAGGCTCATCTCTGTAATGGGAAATAGTTTTGCAATGGAATTTCAGTTGCAACTCAGATTACCACGTGAGGATCATTTTGCAAATGGCATTCCATGAATGTGCAATGAATTCGCAGCAGTAAAAAAACAGATAATACTAAAAAAATTAGCAAAGGTCAGTCTTGGATTACAAACAGAAATAGTGATCGAAAGCAACTTGAGAGTGTTATATGATACCTAATTTTTCAGATGACATACATTACGTGTCTTATGCTCTCTTTCTCGTTCACTTAGCTTTAAAATCAGAATTAGAAATTACATTTCAAAAATATTGCAATCTTTATCTCTGTTTCTTATTCATTACTTCTTGTGTTTTATGTCATGTCTCAATTTTTCCTTTAATGTTCTTCTGATTCTTAAAGCGAAAACTTCCCTTTGCATTTATTTCCATTAGTATTTAATTCCAGATAGCATTAACTTTCTTCTCTCGCATTATTCTTATTATGTCACTTATCGTAAGACGTGAATAATTCACGATATATCTAGTCACCTAATGATCACTTCGGTCAACATATTTCATCCATAAAACAAAAGGGTAATTTTCTGCGTCAAAGAGTCAACTCTGCAATTGTCAAAATACTTTTTGCATGACCTGAAGTATTTCACAGTTGATGGCATACAGCACTCTAGCATGTTAAGTCTTTTACTTAGAAACAGTGGCCGAAACAATAATTGCACCCTATACAGGGCGTGGAAGAGTAATGCAACCTCCGACATCGTTACACCTGAGAAGTTCTCATTTACTCTCCCAGAGGCAAATACAACCATAACCCTAAAAGTCTATTAAGAAGACACCTTTACATTCTGCGTGACAGTGTAGCTATGATTCCCGTTCGGGGGTGCTCTTCACTGATTTGTAATGGCAATCTATCCATATTCTCACTACTTTCCTTAGTGCACAACTGGACTATGCATTTATAACTGAAGGTATGTGTGGACAACCAGGACTGCGCAGTCGGCCTGGGTAAATAGCTCATCTCAACCGATGAACCTCAGGCCAAACGGCTGCCCATGCGCATTACAACATTAATGTGGTGGTGGCAACTTTTTGGGCTCAGTCCGCTGCCCGTTCGCGGACAGATAACATGCCCCAATTAACAACATTGAGCTGGGTTTTATTAAAAAGAAAAGTGTTTATACCTAATTGATAATATTTAGAATTTACTTGTTATTAATAATTGATACGGAGATCAGAATAATATATATGTATAATTTTGCTCTTTTTCCACGGGAAAAATAATAGTGTATAATGAAGGCTAAAAGTGGCAATATCATTCTTGAATGTCTTGCAGATGTCATTGAAATCTATATAAATGAGACTGCTTTGGCAAGCAAAGGCTATTGTAGCAGATTAAGCCTAATAGTTTTTCAAAGAGAATAAAAAATTATTACAAAGTAATGCAAAATAAGAGCAGACTTATATGCGTCTATTCATGATTATGCACTATGTATGTAATTCGATTTTAAAATAAGAACAAGATAATATTCCACTTTCTGACGAAACAAAACCAAACAATATTGCACTACTTTGTCTGTTTTTCATTGCTTACATCTCACGGAAGTTCGCTTTGAAATTGAATTAGACTAATCAACACACTAATGAAACACAGGAAGACAGTAGTAAACTAAGGATTTTCATTCACTATAACACGTCATAAGAAAGTCTATCTTTAAACGAAGACAAATCAGTATTAATAATTTTAATGAAATAGAAAAAATATCAGGCCTATATGTGTCAACTTTGAAACGAAACCAAACGATTACGAACTTAATTATCTTTCTATGGAACTCTTCCTTCATCCATAAAATATTCAATAAACATTATGAAAGTCCTTGGGGCCAAATTTAAACTCTTAACACATTCACACGGGAGTATTTAATTCGTTTTTATCAACCACTCTTTCACTGGACGTCTTACTTGACGTTTATGAGTACTTTTTTCTTATTATGTCAGCAAGTCAATTAGAACCTGAACACCGTGTGTTGACGCCGTGGCTGCTACGGAGGAATGAGAAAACGACCTGCATTGTTAGCGGCGAAGACTTGCCTGCACAGTCCGACTGTGCAGTTATAACTGTGCAGACATAACTGAACGTTAGTGGCGAGCTTTAGTAGTGCTAACATCTTAAGGGCTCACCCATTGTTCAATGATGATTTATCCAGCAAGACAACTAAATGATAGATAAACGATTACAATGGATAATTGGTATGGAGAAGACACAACACTACACCATGAAGGAGGACCCCTTCACTGAAACCTTATTACAATTCCACCATATATAAAAAATATTAACTTGAAAAAGAACCTCAGAAAAAATATAATGGAGAACGCACATCTATGGACAGAAATAGTAAGAACTTTTATAGAAAACCACTAAAATTGATTTTTAAAAGGACTGAAGGGAAAAGAAATTTTGTCCTATTATCAATATAATTTCTATAAGGTAATCAGAAGACTAAGTTTACAGAAACACTGACTAGCTCCGTGGCATTCTTGTCATTAGTTACTATCAATCACAATAGCAAAGCAAATGTGTTACCTAATTGCAAGCAGAAAACACTAATCCTAAAGGATAATATAGGTACATGAATATGGATCAATAACTTAATCTAGCAACATTGAATAACATAAAATGGTGGAGTACTGTAAACAATTATTAACGTTCCACTGAAATCTCAGGAATGATATCCTAAGACTTGGTACTGGCAGTACACATTGAAAGGCACTGTTGGACTACAGGAGTAGGCACACAATGGGGACAGTCTATACGAATACTAAAGAGGTTAACTTATGTACAGATGGTGAAAGGCAAAGTAAGAATTAAATTATATAATCAATTAATAAAATATTACGTTAATGCAATGACATCAGTATTAGCAGAGTGGCTCTGAAAACATTAATACCACTTCAACACATAATTCACTCGAATATCACATATGCTATAACTCACATACGTCTTCTGATGGAGACAGGGATAAGGATGGGAATATGAAAAAACCGGGGATGAGCGCAAGGCAAAGGGGCGACAAAACAATTTCCAATTTCAATTACTTAGTCTGTGGATGGGACACGAGTAGCTCGAGCCAGGGCATCAGGGTAATATCTTCTGTCAATTGCAGGGCTTCACCAAGGATTCAAAAGGGAAGGAACTCTTCATCAGGCAGCAACCTCAGGAACTTCAGTAACAGTGACTTCGGTAATGTTGTCGGGACGGACGTTTGGGCAGTCCAGTTGGGGAACAGCGTAATTGAATTATAAGATAGCCGAGTACAGCATCAATGCACAAGTCAGATCGTGGAAGGCCAAGATGTCGCTTGCCACCACAATTTCAGGGCTGGTTAAGGCATTATGCAGGACATACTACCGCCGGTACAGGGTGGAGCAAAGTGCAATTTGGTAGGTTAGGTCAGGCCATATTTATACCCAGTTTCGGGAATCTGGAAGCATCTTGTCCAAAGTGGATATGTCTCTCCCAAAACTGGATTGAACTCATCAAACTGGAGGACACTGGACGCTAGTAGAGGAGGTGTGGAAAAAGGATGACAATAGTGCTAGCTAGGGTCAAGAGGTTCGGGTCAGTAAGCGTGAATGCAGGTGTGAGGAGGCAGAGTTGCAGACGCTGAAAGCTCCAATGACAATGGCTAAGGAAGGGTAAGGTACAAAGGGTTAAGGGTCAGAAAGATGGTGTGAATTCTGGAAAAGTGAAGGGGCTGCTACCTGTTACTGGCTTCTGTCGAATTAGATCAAGGACTGTAATACAATGAGATACAATGTCACTTTAGATACCATTGACCCACTTCAGGATTTGGCATACGGCCGGTAGCTAAGTATGACAAGCGATAAATCAATCAAGTTTGACATGTCATTAAAATTAAGTTAGGGATTTTTTCCAACTACTACACAGTTTTTGGAAAGAATAAAAGAAGTAGCTAAATAAAAGATGTGCTCATAGCTCTCTCTCTCTCTCTCTCTCTCTCTCTCTCTCTCTCTCTCTCTCTCTCTCTCTCTCTCTCTCTCTCTCTTATTATACTGGATGTAAAGAAGCATATTTAATTGCGCCTAAATATCCTCACGTTTAAGTTATTTAATAGAAATCAATTATCATATTGACTACAGAAATAAACTTTACTAACAAAAGCCTGCTTTGAAATAGCGAGTTTTTTCATGAACAACAATAATTCTCTTTCTAAGCAATTCATGAGCAATATCAATAAGTGAAGGACAAATGGTAAGATCTACATTCGTATAAGAAATAAAATCCAGTCTTTCGTAACTGCGTTCATTATTTTTTTAATATGTGGAAATTGGATATTGATATCGGTAACGAATTTACTCTTATTAGACTATGTCTCATTCAGTGGTTCGTGTCCCAATTTTTCTGTTAACAAACGCGCATTCATGCTGTCAAGATTATACATCACTTTTCCCGTAAAGAATTGTGAGACAAGCTGACGAAGCTTCCGGTCTGTCCAGAATTAAAGGAAGGAATAAAAAAAGATGAAGTCTGAAAGCGAAGCGAAAAGACCGTGGATGAAAGGACACTTCCATCTCTTGAGGAAATCATAGTTGTAAGAATTAGTGGCACAAAACAACGTGAAATTTTCCAAACCTAGCAATAGAAGGAAACAAATAAATAGTAAGAAAACAGTGATATGAAACTCAGAAGATTCCTCTCTCTCTCTCTCTCTCTCTCTCTCTCTCTCTCTCTCTCTTTCACATGATGTTGCAATAACAGGAGCTTTTTTCCACGTCGGTTTAACGTTATTAATTTTATCATGTTTTGAGGGTAATTCTCAGATTTCACAAAAGTAGAAGTGGGTATATTATACGATTTTTGTTAATATGAATTAATGATGGATTCATGTTTTCCTTTTAGTTATTTTGTGGTAAAAATTCTATCAACCACATATTCAGAGTGAAGTATATCATTCCTTATTCCATAACATTTTATTGTTTTAACTCTCCTTTACATATTAAGGATATAGCGGTTAGAGAGAGAGAGAGTATAAACTGTAAAACTGTCTACTTTTTCAGCAAATAATCATGTTTTTATTTATTGTTTTTCCTAAATGTTTTTTTCAGCAAATTTATGTGAAATGTATATATATATATATATATATATATATATATATATATATATATATATATATATATATATATATATGATTATGCTATAATATATATATATATAATATATATATATATATATATATGTGTGTGTGTGTGTGTGTGTGTGTGTGTGTGTATGTGTGTGTGTGTGTGTATATATACAATTTGAAAACAAATGCATATATGTAATATGAATTTGTAAGCAGTACATCATTTCTATATACTACATTTTTACAATAATTATACAGTACTTTACGTATAGCACTGTATATATTTAAGTTATGCGTAAAGTACAAATATGAATAAAATACGTATTTCTATTATCTGTAATTTATTATGACAATTTGAATGATATAAGTCCAAAAATAAAGAACAACAAAGGTAAATATTTTGCAGACGACGCGGTGTATTTACATTCGTGATGTAGGTCCTGATTTTCATGTTTCAACACTGCTTCGTCCTTGATGACGGCATTAGATTACAACCGTTTGGTGGCTTTCGTGATACACAAGCTCTTATACGAAAAAAATGAGTTGAGTATCTTTGTGTACTTTATAGTACCTTTAGTCTATATTCTTTCTGTCTTCAAGTAACGTTCTTAGGGAAAGAAAATGGAAAACTGTTCACGCTTTTATCGTTTTACTTATTCTAGTCGACGGACCGTTTCCCCATTTATCGACGACATCCTCAGGACTAAAATACAAATTTACCAAAGTTATTTTTATGACTACTTGCTGACTTCGCTGTTACGCCTAAAATTTAAGCATGACGTCTTTGGGACGCTGAACAGATATGCTAGATCTACAGATTAATTTGATATCCACAGTTTTTTTCTTTCGAGTATTACAGAATTTTTCTGTAAAAATATGTGAAATCTGCAGATTTTTTTTTACCATTCTCGTCCCTAGTTCATAAATTTCAACTGCTATAATAAAGCATTCTTTAAAAGTTTAAAATTATAGTAACCTAAAGTAATTTTTCTCTCATGTTTACTTAATTCCAGACAAATGTCAGCATCTCAGGAGTAAAGTTGACATTTCAGGAGAAGTAACAATCCACTTTCCTATTTTGTATCTGTTCTGTTCATGGTTGTGGCCAAAATAAACAGTACAATGCATTGGCACTTTACTCTCAGATTTACAAACGATTTCCTTGTGACTCAGACGTAACTGGATAGAAATGCACCAGTTCTAAATATCTCTGAGGCGGTTTGGGAAGGTCGGCGGTAAAAAATGTATCAATGAATTATTTTCCAGGTGTCGTGTTGTTTAGTATCCCACTTATTTACCCTTGTTGAGATGCTGGTACCTACAACCATATATATTATATATATATATACTATATATATATATATATATATACTATTATATATATATATATATATATATATATATATATATATATATATTATATATATATATATATATATATATATATTATATATGTATATATATATATATATATATATATATATATATATATATATTATGTATATATATATATTATATATATATATATATATATATATATATATATATATATATATATATATATATGTATATATTTGTGTGTGTGTGCATGTGTGTGCGTTTTAATTAAATTGTTTTGTATGATTGTAGTGCTGGAAATAAATACGTCTTTTCTAAACGAATAAAATGACATTGTCTCTCAAAAGTCAGGTAAATATACAAAGAGGGTACAACGATTTCCCGGTTCCGCCTGGCGGTGTCACCGCATAAATATTCAAGATTTGCAAATATCGAGTGTGCTCACAGCGCAAAGAGTACACTTCCTATACGATTCCTGGATACCTAAATACACAACATGTTTGTTTCCCCTCTCTCTCTCTCTCTCTCTCTCTCTTTGTGTGTCTTTTAACAAACATTTAACCTAAATATTTCAGCAATATCAGTTCGTGCACGTGCCCTTGTACCTATTATTACTCTTCTTGTTAATATCTGAAGGTCAAAGTTTTATTTTCTGCCCAGGAATATGGAATTTTCACTTGAGACGCCTAGAAAGGTCCTCATCCTGAGATGTTACCATAATGCCTCCGCTCCTCAAAGAGATCGGTCCTTACCATTGAAAGTGGGTAAACTGAGTTACCTTTCGGGATTTTGCAATTAACTGACTCGCTTTGCAAAAAAATCTGCAGAAATAAATAGTAATTAGTCACCTGGTAAGAAATCGGGAATATTTAGAGGGTCGTCCATATTTACTAAGTTGTACGACTATAAAGCCTACATAACCTAATCGCTGAAACCAAATATTGGAGTCTTTTTGTATCTTTCAGTAGAGACCCAGAGATCTTTTGAAGGCTTTTTTCTTGCCTCTCAACTTACTCGTAAGTGTTCATTATTGTTTTTTTTAATATATGGTATTCTCGCACAGTCCCGTATCAGTTCTATCGATACTTGTCTGGAATATTTTTCTCATACTTACACGGCTTCTCACTCAGTTAACGTTCTTTAAATCATCGAATGAAAAAATAAATGGGAATTTCATTCTTTTCTTTATCTAAAAGGTGTCTCATTCCTTTTAAATTAGCTGTTTCATTCTCTACTTTATTTTCTTGGGTGGCTTTGTAACTCATTTTCTTTTTCCTGCTCTACAAGACACGTATCTGTATACCAGATGATATTTCCCAATTCGGTTTTGCTGTAAGATTTGCTGTATGACGTAATATCTCTATGTTTTTTTTTGTCTTGATAGGTAGCTACCAGTTGTTCTCTTTCAATGAACAAACGAACAAATAACTCATCCCCTTTTCCAGTCTCTCTCTCTCTCTCTCTCTCTCTCTCGCTTGCTACCTCACATACGCACGCACAAGCACACTCACACACAGATTATGAGAGGATATTGCTCTTGAGACGGTGGGTAATGTGTTGGTTCTTCGACCGTGAGAAACCTATTGTTTCGCGTAGTCTCTCATTTACTGTTTTTTTTTTTTTTTTTTTTTGTGGGGAGGGGGGATATTCTTGCACGCTACGAAGGCAGATATTTCAAGAAAAGCCTTTCTTTTCAACAGCAAGATGGACAAAAGCCCGGAGTATTTATTTTTTTATGACTTGGAGCTAATTTTTTTCGCTTTAGAATCACACTGATTAGGTTGTCACTCTGATACATTGGAAAAATTAATTGGGTTTTGGACATCTTATCTGCCATGAAGTTATTTTATGTCTTAGGAGAAAGCCGGATTAGTTATCATTATACTTGAAATATAGCTTGTTAAACCATTGATTTTAATCCTTTAGTGTTTATATATATTTATCACATGAGTGTATCGTTGATGAAATGGAGAGATATATGTACTTACAAATTGTCAGATTCAAAAATAGATATGAAGAATATTATAAATTTCTTTCTATATCTATCTCTCTCTCAATATACATACATACATACATACATATATATATATATATATATATATATATATATATATATATATATATATATATATATATATATTATATATATATATATATATATATATATATATATATACACACACAGTAATACCCGATCTTATGTATGCAGGGTTAGGTTCCATACCACCTCGTGCAAGGAGATTTTCCACGTAAGTTTGCACGGTCTCTAAAAAGGCTAATAAATACTTACATCTAGAGTTTGAGCATTAAATATGACAATGATCATGCACCTTAAGTATTAAGCCATGAACTTTTTTTCAAGTGATATTAAAGTTACTGTAATTTCATTTAAAAGTTAGCTTAATACATTTACCCTTAAAGAAAGAAATAAATGGTTGGTAAAAAATCTAGGAGTGAGAAGATTTCATAGTACTATTCTCCCCAACGCCAATCTATTTTTAGAAGTCTTCTCAGCTTTTTTTTTAAGAAATTCTTTATTCTGTCTCTTTCTTTTTGTTTTGAATTTCCTTTTCATGAACAAATAGTGCATTTTATTTGGACGAATGTAAATCTTAGGTATGTGCCAATGTTTTGGAACGGCGCATTTATAGTTCTAGACAGTAAAGGTAAAATTAGATCAATTGAAAATTAATATCACTAATACAAGACAAAAACAGACAGACAGACAGACAGACAGACAGACAGACAGACAGACAGACAGTGAGAGATAATGGCAATACTCCCCCTATTTATTATTAATTTGACATACTTGACAGCTGTGGCTTGGAGCTTCACTTGGAGTTAAAAAAGAAAGATATTTTCATAAATATTTGTAATTATTTTATTATTATTATTTTATTATTATTATTATTATATTATTATTATTATTATTATTATTATTTAGAAAGCAGACCCCCACTCAAGCATACTTTATTAAAAGTAATGGCTACTTTAGCAGCGTTACGCTTGTAGAGATTCTTCTCTAGTTTTCGAATAGCGGTTTTTTCCGTACTACTGGTGTAGTCTGGTGTTTCTTGATCTGGGGTATCGTGTTCATGTTCGTATCCGGTGTGGTAATATTTCGTAATAATAACATCGACTTGGTTTAGACTTGTCCATACGAGATTAGGGAGTAGGAAGGACTCTTGAGTAGTATTCAAAGAAGGCTTCTTGGGTCTGGGGTAATGCCAATGATGGTGGTGTTGTTCATAATGCTGTCACGGGATGGAGTGTAATTATGACAGGTGAGGGCGGGGTTCTTGATTGTGCCCTCTTGCACGTGACATGAACGCTGCCAGGTCGGGAGCGTGACCTCGTTCCAATACTCTGGTTAAGGATTCATGTTATGTTACAGGAGTTAGAATTGCTTTATATCTGCATTTGGATGTAATATTTTGTAGTGACAAGCGTATAAAAAACCAAAAGCGTAACTCGCGAAGAGGGCACTTTGAGGGACACCCAGTTACCTATTGGTCATATCAAGTTGTTGCTTTTCATTAGTCATTTATGCCTATTCTTTACTTTGATCAAGTTTTTGACAGAGTTGATGACAGATTTAATTTAGGATGACAAGTATATCCAGATACTAAATTACTCTGGAATAAACAATGTATCATCTGTGACTTTGACTTTGTATAGGTTTATTAATTTAAGGTTTCACAATAATTTAGTAACGCGGATTATTTTTGTTATCTTTAGCAGAGGGGACAGAAAGAATATTCATCCTTTCCATCTGGTCAAACTGAAACTAATTGTAACTGGCTTTTGGTGGCAGAAGATATATCATTTAACAATCCCTTACATTTTTCCAGAATGATGTCTAGCTATACGACCCCACAATTCGTAGACATTTGCAAACTATCAATAAAATAATCATGGAGAGAGAGAGAGAGAGAGAGAGAGAGAGAGAGAGAGAGAGAGAGAGAGAGAGAGAGAGAGAGAGAGAGACCCACAAATATAATGACGAGAGAAAAAGTGTTTCTGACTACATTGTTAGAAAAATGTCCATTTGCGTACTTTGTGAATATCTTGGATGCTTCTAATGTTGCTTAACGAAACACTTTGTTTATAAAATATCTATCTGTAGCTCTCAGAAAGCAGCCATCAAGATTTTACATGGCGTAAGGTTGTCTGTGGGACGAATACTCAGTCAGGTTAACACTGAATTGTTAATCTGTGTTGATAGATCGATGTCTGGTTGTGGTAGTTCTTGTCCCCTGGTAGGATCTTTTGGTCACTTGAATATGTTCTTGGAAGACATTCGGTGATATACCTCTCGAACTATTTTATCTTTTTTCTGGTAACAGATTCCATGTTAGCGAAGGATTTATTCCGTTCTTTTTTATATGTGAGCTTTGCATCCTCCTTGCATCACATACTCTACCCCGGTTGCTTCCTGATGTGGAGGGACAAAGGTTCAAATTATCTTTTCATAGGTTTGAATATTTTACCTGGTAGGATTACAGCAAAGAAAACAACTGGGACTTTCTGTTTACTCTTTGACAGAGTTTGCGTTATTCAAGGATGAGCAGAAGCTTCGTGGAGTTTTCATTCTTTTATTCCACCTTTTTCTCCGATGCAAGAAAACAAAGTCTTTTATCTTGGAGGAGCGTTGCTTCTCCCAAGTGGTCCAAACAGCGGAGATTCATGAAAGAATATCGAAAAGGTTTATACTCCATTTATTGACCTCATTTCATGTTGTAACTATATTTGGATTTTCCATATTCCTGCGTCAGGAGTTTTTAATCTTAATGTTAGGCATAAGTAATGCTTAGTTTTCATATTCTGATATATATAGTTCCTGTATCTGGAAAATCAGCAGAAAGGATTTCCATGGGATTCCATTAAGGATGGTCATAATGAGTGGTTCATTTCTCTCGCTATAATTTGACAACAGCAAAATCGGTTCAAGGCAAAAAGTGTTTCTGTCTTACACAACTTCTTTGACATGTTGGATTCACCGGTAATGTCTTGTATTTCTTATTCTGTTTACACTCGGATCAGTACGAGATTTTGTTATGTTGTATTGCACCAAGTACAATAATTATAAGAGTATCTTGAATCACTAATTGTAAAGAATAGACACTTGTCCCTGTAGCCTACCAAAAGCCAAAAATTCGATTGCCCGTAGAGGGATACGAGCACAATAGTATAAAAAAAAGCTCCGCCCACTCTCTCCCTCCACCCCCACCTACACCACCTCCCCCTTCCTTCTTCTTCCTCCCTCTCCTTTCTTCCCTCACCTGCCCTCCCCCCTTCTCTCTCTCTCTCTCTCTCTCTCTCTCTCTTTGAAAGTTGCTTCAGTTTAATGTTATTCCGCATGATTTTTTTTTCTATCTAATGATTTACATTATTGTATATTCCTAATGGTCCACTAGGTTGTTACTGCCAGTTGACTGATTTATTTATGCATTGATCCGCTCATAAAATAAACATCCATGACTTAAAAAAATATGCGTTGGTATAATCAAGGCTTTAATTTTAATGAATGTCCTTTAGAAAGGCTTAATTTTTATTTTTAACACATAGAGTAACAATAACCAGTTACCTATTCAAACCAATCTGAAGGTAATTGGCGGCTTCCTCTTTGCTAAAAAAAAGTTGAATTGTTGCGTGACAAACGCATTTCTGCAATCATGCCGACAGCTATGTTCCGAGGTGGCCATTCCTTCTTCTCCTTAGTTATACAAGTACTATATTGCTGATACCTTCAGTCCAAATGAGGACTGCGAAGAAGGTAACCAAACACAAGTATAACAGTCGCTTTACCATGAATCAGTGTCTATCGTTCTACTACTTCACCATACATTCAGATTTCTCTCACTCAAATAACCATTTACAGTACCACTTCCACAGAGAGAGAGAGAGAGAGAGAGAGAGAGAGAGAGAGGGGGGGGGGGGGGGGGGGGGAGGGGGGAGAGAGAGATGAGCGGATCAATGCATAAATAAATCTGTCAACTGGCAGGTAAGAACGAGTAGATTTATTTACAGATTCTAATGGGGTTATTGTTTATTTATGTAATATGTTTGTAATGCGTTAGGTAAATTTTACGTAAATATTACACACACTCACGCAGACAGACACACACACTCAGGTGGATAGAACTTTACTGAACTAGTCTGAAGATTTACCTATTCAAGATGTGCCTTTGGACTCACATATAACTTTCGGGAAACATTGTTGAAAGTTTCATCAAATGCCGGACGAAAGTTAGGTGTTGTTCATAAAGCATTATAACAATGATGAAATGAATGCAATCTCTTTTAGGTCATTTGAAATTCCTTTACTGGAATACTGTTTTCCTGTGTGGATGTTTCCTTCTGTCAGAGATTTACCTCTTTTAGACAGAGTGGTTCGTGGTGGTAGGTTTCTGTTTCCACACATTTGCAGTTGTAAACTGGACCATATGGTCAATTGTCTGTCACTTTTCCATAAGTTGTATTGCAACAGAGAGCTTTCACATTCACAATTAATCCCTGATCCCGTTTACTTGCCGACAGCAACTAGATTCGCTGAGCAGCAGCACCAATATACAGTAAATGTGCTTCACTGTTGAACTTCTCAGTTTCAGAGTTTCTTTATTCCTCTCACTGTTGAATTGTGGAACAGCCTCCCAGAGGATGTCGTGTTATTGGAACTTCATGTAGTTAAGACATGGAAATTTTAATTCCTAATTCCCACTTAATTTCAGTCTTTTGACCTGTAATATAAATGGCGAGGTAATTAGATGTTTCTTTAATGGTTAATATAATTTTTTTTCTTATCGTTACCTGCATATATTCTTCGATTCTTTTGTCAAAAATATTAAATTAACATTGTCATGTCATCTCTGCAATAAATCAATGTTGAGCTATTATTATATACAGAAACTGATGGACCTTACGTTTGGGAATTAGCAAGTTCTGATTGAGCCACTATGTAACTAATGCTTCCTCAAGGCTTCTGTAAATTCAACTAATACTATTATCTTTCAGTTCACTGTATGATCGAAATTATGCATTACAGTGCATATGTTTCTCTTGGATCCTTGTACATTAAGTGGACTGTGGGTGTAAATAGCTGAAGACGCTAAGAACACAAGGGGGAAGGGGTGTAATGCCTAATTCCCAAAGGTAAGGTCCATCAGTTCTGTACATAATGATAGGCCAACTTATGTTGAAATGAAGTGAGAAGATGCTGTAGACCTAGAAACAAAACAAAACACTCACACACACACACAGACACACGCACACACACACACACACACACACACACATATATATATATTTATATATATATATATATATATATATATATATATATATATATATATATATATATATATATATATATATATATATATGTATATATATATATATATATATATATATATATATATATATATATATATATATATATATATTCAGCCAAGGCCACAGGAAAAATAAAAGAGGGAGTACCGAGCGCTTTCGTGTTATTTCAACACATTTTCGAGGTACATGCTAAAAATCACAAAGAACATCTAACAAAGTAAACATAAAAAACTGAAAAAAATTGAAAAACAAGTATTCAAAGTCCGGTTAAAACCAGTACAGCAGGTACAGAACAGTTCAACAGGTGATTAAAAAGAAACAACCCTACAAATCTCGGTCACAACAAAGGGGTCCAGTTTGTACATACCCTGGCTTACATTCATTAAGTCACTGTGATATTTGATAAAAGCAGATTCAATAATATTCCTACGAGTTATATTATTACAATATAAAAAAACAACTTTTGCCCCCTCCCAATGAATCATGTGATTAAAATTATTAATGTGTAAAAACAAAGCATTCGACATTTGTCCTGTTCTCACACTATATCTATGTTGTTTAATAAGTTATTTTAAATGTCACTACTTTACTATGACTTATGAAAAAGAAAATTTCAATGACTTTTACAGTCAAAGGCCTTTAGAGTCTCTTGAATCTTTCCTGGATTCACAGTTACTTCTCTTTAGAGGAAGGGTAAGGTGGGTACTAATAAAATTTTCCCTATTGAAACTTTATAAGGATCAGCATACTAGTTTTCGATAATATCCATTAAATCCAAGATATATAATTTGTCTTTCAAACGGTGGAGATAAAGGCTGCTTGATAAGAATATTTATACTGTTAGATCTCACTTAGTGCATCAGATTAAAGATACTTACTGTACACCAACTTGAAAACCCAGTAGCCAAATAAATGAATTATAAACTCTTCCTGGAGAAAATTTTGTCCGAGACTATTGTGTTTTTATTTCTACTGCCACGGGAGTTCATTTTTTATAAATGTTAATTGAGAAACAAATTTCATAATTGGAACTAGGTCATTTTTGGTCGAAGTGTTTTCTCCAAGTTTTTAATTTACTTTGTTGTATTCTAGTTAGAAATATTACTGTGTGTTTTTTCCATCATAAGGAATTGGTGACGGTAGTGCATCTCGTGCGGTGCACTGTAGGTAGTACTATTGATTGTCTATACAAAACAATAATCAGTTTCCTATTGTCATTATCAGATATTAAGACCTCTTGAAATGTTTTGTAGTGTGTAAAAATATCATAATATATTTTTTGATACGTTCCACAAATTTGGAGCTACGTTGCCAGTTTTCCTTGAAAATTCTGGGGCAAGTTAAGCCGGCCTCGGGTCATGTAGAGGCAAGTAACGTCAAGTTAAGCTCCCCTTAGGTCATAGAGGTAAGGAGGGTCAAGTTAAAAAGGACAATCTTACTATAATGGGCGTTATGTCTGCTAGTTTATAAAATAGCAAGTAACAAAAAAATAGGAATATCAAACTATAGGACCCTGTAAGACATAAATATAATTAAAACTCAAAAAGTATGTTACAAAAAAAGTGAGTAGTTATGAAAGCTAGGAGATATGGAGGAAAGAGTGATTAACAATTCAATTTTATCAAGTGAAAATAATAAAAAAAATTACTTGATACTTTTTCATACTTTTATTTTCACCCCGGAACTATTTGCTTCCCTTTTCGGTTACAAAACGTTGATATTTCCCAATTTTGGTTACTTGGCGTTTTATCATCGATTTAGAAAATAATAAACCAAATTAATGTACTTTAATCCAAATCAATTTCTAAACAAATGAAATAAGAATGGTTCTCTAAATTTATTTTAAGAGATACAATACCACTACCATACACACACACACACACACACACACACAGATATGAGCAGATCAGAGCATAATAATCCCGTCAACTGGCAGGGAAGAACCGAGTGGGGGGTGCGGGGTTGCTACATTTATCGGTTACGCAGATGGATAGAACTTTACTGATCTAGTCTAAAGATTTACCTATTGGCTCACATTCAACTTTCGAGAAACATCGTTGAAAGTTTCATCAAATGCCGGACGAAAGTTAGGTATTGTTTGTAAATCATTCATATATTTATAACAATGATAAAGTGAATGCAATCAACTTTTAGGTAATTTGAAATTCCTTTACTGGACTACTGTTTTCCTGTGTTGATGTTTCCTTTTATCAGAGATTTACCTCTTTTAGATAGAGTGGTTCGTGGTAGTAGGTTTCTGTTTCCCAATATTCGCAGTTGTGAACTGGACCATCAACGGATTGTCTATTGTCTGTCACTTTTCCATAAGTTGTATTGCAACAGAGAGATTTCACATTCACAATTAATCCCTGATCCATTTACTTGCCGACAGCAACTAGATTCGCTGAGCAGCAGCAGCAATATATATATATATATATATATATATATATATATATATATATATATATATATATATATATATATATATATAATATATATTATATATATATATATATATATATATATATATATATATATGTATATATATATATATATATATATATATATATAATATATATATATATGTATATATATATATATGTGTGTGTGTGTGTGTGTGTGTGTATGCGTGTGTGTGTGTGTGTGTGTTGCATTTTTTTAGAAAGACGTCAACTTACCTGACGATCACCATTCGCTCTAGTAAATAATTCTGAATTTGAATATGTATGCACGACTTTTTTGGGGGGACCCCCCCTTATATCTCTTTTCATAGCGTGGCATGATATGCTGCTCGACGAAAAATCACATGTTGGTTCGAATCCTGGCACAATAGTTGAAAGGTACTTTAGCTTTACCCATCCTGATTTATAAGGCATTTTATGTGTGCCCACATCTATGTTTCGTTCCACCATTCATAAAGTCTTTGTCATGGTCACGGGCTTTCTCTTGACTGTATAAGTTGCAAGTCGTAAGGCAAATGCAGTTTTGCAACCACGGGGACAATTCCAAATCCTGTTAGCCCTTCTTGACTGCTATGGGTTTCAGAGCCGATGGAAAAAGGTGAATGAGTTTCTGTCTGGTGGATGGGCAGGGCAACATTTTGTCAAACGTTGTTTCCCTTGCTTATGTAATGAATGTTTTTCGATACTTGGCACATAATCATTGGCCATGGCGTCGGCTGGATAATTTTTACTCTAAAAAAATTAAAACTATCGGGTTTAGTTTATTGATAATGCTGACAAAAATTGTGTGTGGTTGTAAAATAAACATATGTCAACTTTCAGCTACATCCGATGCTTTGATAGGGAGCAAAATCCAAAAAAAACCGTGTTACAGAGGCCCTGAATCTCATAGTAGATGACAAAGTTTTCTCTATCATTATTCTTGTTGCAGTTGTTCGTTTGCACTGTGTTCTATATATATATGTATATGTATATATATATATATATATATATATATATATATATATATGTATATATGTATATATATATATATATATATATATATATATATAATATCTATATATATAGTATATATATATATATAATATATATATATATATACATATATATATATATATTATAATATATATATTATAATATATATAATAGTATATATATATATATATATATATATTAATTACTGTCGTTCTTAACCTAATTTATTTATATCACTAAATTCTTTCATACCGTATCCTTCAGCAAAGAAATTAATTCTGTGTGTTTGGCAGAATAATATTAGCTATGTCACTATGAGCGTATTATTATTAAACTGGCAGCTATGCTAAAGTAATAACAAGCGTTCTTAGGAGGCAGCGCAGTGCAAAGTCAGAAGAGACAGAGAACTCTAACTTTAAACCAGTGATTTATGCACCTGTCCCAACGAGGAACTTTCCCCGGCAACACAGTTGCTTTTATCTCTTTTGGGCTTAACTCGGATTATACACGAGCTTTCCAGTTGGGGAAGCCGTTCTTTATTGAGCAATCTGACTGGCAACAGTAATAATTTCAGTTTCATCCGTTATTGCCTGTTTCATACATAAAATGAAACACTCTTCAGTCTATTGTATTTGTGATACCATGAACTGATGAAAACTTTACCAAAAGTAT
The DNA here is from genome assembly GCF_015104395.2 of Macrobrachium nipponense. Taxonomy (NCBI): domain Eukaryota; kingdom Metazoa; phylum Arthropoda; class Malacostraca; order Decapoda; family Palaemonidae; genus Macrobrachium; species Macrobrachium nipponense. Next base: position 12,365,116 of record NC_087220.1, on the reverse strand, counting down.
AAGAAAAAGTGTTTCTTCCATGAAGCCAAACAAAACTATAAAATGATTTTGATCTTGAAATAAAGTTTTCGTAAAATAAAAAGGCGATAAAACCTTCCCCTATTATCCTTTTTCCCATATTGCAATATCGATATTAGTTTATTACTTCTGAAATCTCTAGATAAATAGTTATATAAAGAATTCAAAGATTGTTTAGATACTTAACTGAACTTAATTTAGCCCGTTTTTAGTTATCTGTAAAAGAAAACTATTGAGATGGTTCTTTGTCTGTCAGTTCTTCCTCAGATCTTGAAAATCACTGAGACTAGAAGGCTACAAATTGGGATGTTGATCATCCACCCTCCAATCATCGAACATTCTAAAAAAATTGCAGCCCTATAGTGTCAGTAGTTTTGATTTATTTAAGGTTAGAATTAGCCATTGCTACACCGCCGCCCCTTCGTGGTTGAGAGTTCCATGGTCCGTTTAAGAGTTTCATACAGCATTATAAAACTGAAAATTATAAAACTGAAAATTTTTTGAACGTTGAAACAGAATTCCATGAATAGTGAAGGACAGGATTTGAAACAAAATGCACCAGAAGGCCCGAAAGTCCCAATATTACGTACTTGTTTGTGACTACCCATTAATTATTAAAGAAGGAATAAAAATCAACAAGTGTAACTCAGGTAACAGGGAAGTGGGACCAAAAGATTTTTTTGTTTTTGTTTAGGTAAAGTAACCTCTCGGAATTATATTAGTAATAATACTTCGGAAATAGGTTACTATGGTTCATGTTTTCACACAGACTTTGAGCGACTGCCCTTTGTATTCCCTAGTTGATATGTTATAATCAAATCCTTGATATCTAAAGGTATATTGCTATTTTTCACGATTGGAAAGACAGTCGTGAGATATGAATAAACGACTCTTTTCTGGGGCGTTGGAGGCATTGTGATTTAGTCTATACAGACATCCCTTCCCCTTCATAATGAACTACTCCAGTCAGGTAAAATGGACTCGCTGCTTCAGAGATCTCTGGAGCCACTGGTAGAGTTATTGTTCAGAAAGACTTGGTCATCATGTCCGTTCTCTGCAGCAGTTAAGTTAGGAACAGGGGAATTGAAACTATCAATTCACTGACAGCAGTGTGAGCCAAAGTATATCCAGCCTGAGCCCTTGCAATCACTTTCCCATTCACCAGCTACTCGTTATAGATACACATAATTTCTAGTAAATTTGCAAGTTCCGATTTCGACACTATGGAACTAATGCACCCTCAAGGTTTCAGTAAATTCAGCTAATACTATCATCTATGAGGTCACTGTATGTTTCTCTTCGGTCCTTGTACACAAAGTGGAGTGTGGGGTGGATATGTAAATAGCTGATGCTGCTAAGAACACAATGGGGAAGGCGAGTAATGCCTCATTCCCAAAGGTAACAATTTCTGTTGAAATGAAGTAAGATGATGCTTTAAACTTAGAAAATATTTGTTAGGACGTATCTCTTCTTGTGCTTTTAAGACTTTTTTTTTATTCTCCATCATTAATCATTACACAACAGCTAAAACGCTCAAGTTTTGAAAAGTTTTATGACTGTCAAGAATTCTTTATGGTCAACGTTGTTCTCGACAAAGCAGAAAAATTTACTACTTTCTTTTTCATATATTGTATCTACTGATGACAAATATTAACTTACTACTACGTTTGCAACTTCAGTGTATGATGAGGAAACCAAAGACTGCATTTAAAGATTCAAGTCGCACTGCAATGTTGAGACTTAAATATCTTCAACAGATAGAAAATATTTTTGAATGGAAGTCTTTATGTCCTCAGTGATAAATATTCCTATACTTACTTTATAATAATTCTCTTTCTTTCCTTTATTTCTTTGTTTTGGATTATTTATAAAAATCATAAGAGGTTAATGGAATACTGCCTTTAACATTTATGGTACGTTCTTTGGACCTTATATTTCCTTCAGTAAAAATCACTTTTAACAACATATGCGAAAACTATTTTTCTTAACGTATTTCTGAGTAAGATTGCATCTAATTGCATATTCATATATTGAAACATTATGGGAATAAATTATTGATCTCATCCTCCTTTGCTCGTGATGGAATCAGCAAAAATGTTTTTCTTCCTGCTTGATGCTTTAGTCTTTCCAAGAAAGATTCCTTCCTCTTTATTTCAGGCTCTCAACAACTATTGAAAAAGATCGTGGAATAATGTTTAATAACAGAGACATTGAAGTCACAGCTACATTATGCACAGTTCATTATAACTATCTCACCGAGAGTATCATAACCTATCTCCTTTTCTTCGAGCTGGGTATTTTTCCTCTTCTCGCATATTTTCCTCGAAGCATGCTTACGAAAAAAGAAAGTTTTGTGATGCTATCTTATGAATAGCTTGTACATTTAGGGAAACCAGAATTTGCTTTCAAGATTAATTCTATCCGTAAGCAATGCAGACTTCTATTTATACTTAATCTTTATTGTGTACTGGAAAACCAACACAGCGAAAATTTTGTGTTTAAACTTTATGTGAACAAAACATGAAGTTAATATCATATATATCCCAATTTTAACGTCAAATGATTTGACATAACTGATGTAATATTTCCCAATCCTTCAATATCATTCATTACATTTGGCTTCAGGGAAAACTTTAAATGAAAGTTTGGACACTTAGTATTTTTTTTATTTAGTTTCTTGTTAGTATAAGTTTAAGTATTATAAATCAATATAGTTTTGCAACTTATTTCAGGACCGTATCCTTTCTGACTAGAGTATCATAACCTCCATAATCCTAAGGACTCTGATGAATTGCCGTTCCTATTTCGTCCTGTATTACGCTGGTGTGAGACAGAATTCAGGTTGTTCCATCCCGAAATCTTTATTAAACAGGCATCGTTCATCCACGTTTGCATTGTATAAAATCTCCTGACAAGCTGCATTGCATCACTGTTAGGGATTGAAATTTTTACTTTGATCTGATAAGCATAATTCTCCCGATCGACTTTCAAATCTTAGCTGTAATAGTAGTTTCGATTTTAATTGAAATTGCTATTTCTTTTTAATGCAAAAAAAAAAAAAAAAAAAAAAAAACAAAAAAAAAAAAAAAATTAGAGTAAGACTTACTGAGGAGGAAAAAGTAGAAGCAAAGATTATCATTATTAAAAAAAAATTAATTAGAAATGGTAACTTCGGTAGTCAATTTACGTGTATTTTTAACTGACACAGTTACTTCTGGAATTTTCGGCTTCTTAACCAATTTATGGTACGTTCATCACATTCATATACACATATAAGTACACACACTCATATATATATATATATATATATATATATATATATATATATATATATATATATATATATATATATATATACACACACACACCAGAGTGTATGTGTGCTTGTATGAGTATATAAAATTACCAACTCCAACCTCTCCTTCAGTTGCATGAAACTTTGCTGATCTATTCTGAAGCTTTACCTATTCATGGTGTAACTTTTGACTCATATCTAACTTTCGAGAAACATCTAATGAACGTTTCTGCACATGCCGCACGAAAGTTAGATATTGGTCGTGAGGCCTCATATATTTGAAACAATGATAAAATCAATGCAACCTGTTTGAGGTCATTTGCACTTCCTGTACTGAAATACTGTTTTCCGGTGTGTATGTCTGCTTCTGTAAGAGATTTAGCTGAACTTCTCAGTTCAGAGGTCCTATCTTCCACACACCTTGGACTGTGGAACTGCATCCCAGAGAATGTCGTGCAATGGAACTTCAGAATGAACAAACGGTGAACACATGAGCACGTTTTCACAAAAATATATCTATTGCTAAGATTCAAAATTTTCATTTGTAATTCCCACATATTTTCGAGTCTTTTGACCTGTAACATAAACGGCGAGCTCATTAAATGATTCTTTAATTGTTAATAAACCAGTTTTATTTTATCGTCAGCTGCATATATACCACAAAACCTTTGTTAAATATAGTGTACCAGCCACGCCATGGCGTCTTCTACTAATTGAATATCTATGAGGCTCCATTTTTTAAAATTCAATTGAGCTTTATATACACAATATTTCATTACAAGAACAGAGGCTACAATAAAAAAAAAATATATTAAAAGTAATGATTTCATTTGATAGAAAGATGGAGGTCCAAAGAATATTCTATATTTTGTGGTTCGTTGGTTGTATAAATTCCTCCTTGCCCAATGTATACCTTAAGAAACCTTATTAAAATAAATATCAAAGTACATTCAGAACCAAGTGTATCCAGATTTTAAGGACAGTCCTAATTTGAGTCTTAATATTTTTCGGATTTTCTAAAGATTATTTTCTCGAAGTTTTCTTTTTCAATTTTGGGTCCAAGTTCCACATTAATTTAAAATAATATAATTTGAAGTCAGTGAAGGAAATCCGATTGTTTATTGGTGAACACATATTATATTTCGATTCGTTAAATGTCTTTATTTTTATTTGCGAAGATGAATCTTTGTTCAATTAGAATATAATTGCATAAAAACCGAAGATTTCATATTTTGTCTCATTTCAGTTTCCTCGGTTAATCAAAGGGGAAGGTTTGATATTAGAAAAAAATAATTTTGATTAAAACTTCATTTTCACATCTCTTCTTTTCCAGCAGCATATTAGGCAAAATCTCAATATTACAGTCACGCTTGTTCTCTTGACTTCTTTTTATCGAAATGAAATGGAGCAGCCAGCAGAAAAAGTTTCACATTAATTGCATATTTGTATTAAACTCTCTCTCTCTCTCTCTCTCTCTCTCTCTCTCTCTTACTCTCTCTCTCTCTCTCTCTCTACGTCCTGTGTACGCAGGGAGGGTACTGGTCTCGTCGATAGTATGTTGAACATTTTATTTTATTTTCTTATCATTATTTTATGCTTATTTTCTTTGACTAGAAAAGTGGACACGAAAGTTTGGAAAATCTTGTTTGAGAGAAAAATCTGTAAGTTAATTATCTTTTATTTCCATGCGCAAGACTATTATGATGCTAAGAGCAATTATATCTATAACAATATGCTACATAACATGTAATGCATTGGTAGGACTTTGGATATATTCATGTTTGGGGATTATGAAAGACCTGGGGAAAGAAGATGGATTTATTATTTTAATTTTTCTTAAGGAATAATATGAGGCTGATGTCATGGCAGTTTATTTTAGGGCCTGCAATAGAAACATGGAAATCTTGAATCATATTTTGTATTTAGTGCTGATGTTTGATTCATTCGTAAGGTTTTTAAAATGTTGTCTACACATAGTGTGAGTTTTCATATCATTAGGTTGAAAGGTTATTTATGTCCTACTTGAGTTGAGTAATTATTTTTTTTATTTCACGACAAGCAAAAACGATAAGAAATACAGGACATTAACGTTGAATTTAATATGTTAAAGAAGTTGTGTAAGACAGAAATGCTTTTTGCCTTAAACCGATTTTACTGTTGTCAAATTTTAGCGAAAGAAATGACCATTCCCTATAACCATCTTGCTAATGGAATCCAATGGAAATCCTTCTGCTGATCTTCTATATACAGGAACTATAGATCAGATACATTCTTGCACTCAGTGATGTAATTAATTAGAAATGTGTGTTTTAGATATTATGCTTAAAATAAAAAAATTCCTGACATAGGAAAAGGGTAAATACATTTGTATAACGACCTATAATTGCTATAGTTACAACACAAAATCATCAACCAATGGACTTCACACCTTGGGATATTTTGCCAATGCCCTTGAGAGGTATCACCAGTGGAATCTTTCATGAATCTCCGCTGTCCAGACAACTCGGAAGAGGCAACACTCCTCCAGAAATAAAAGAATTTGATTTCCTGTAACGGAGAAAAAGTTGGGATGAAAACAAGAAAACTCCACGAAGATCCTGCTCTTCCTTGAATAAAGCAAACTCTGTTAATGAATAAAGAATGAAAGTCCCAAGTTGTTTGTTTGCTGTAAGCCTACCAGGTAAGATATTCATACCTATGAAAAGCTAATTTGGAACTTTGTCCCTCTACATCAGGAAGCACCAGGGGGTAGGGTGTATGATGTAAGGGGGATGAAAAACTGATATATAAAACAATGAAATAAACCCCTTCGCTAACATGGGATCTGTCAAAAAAAAATAAATAAATAAAAAATCATCGAGAGGTAGATTACCGAATGTCTTCCAAGAACATATTCAGGTGTCTAAAAGATCCTAAGCGGGACCAGGACTGCCACAACCAGACATCGATCTGTCATCAGGGATTGACAATTCAGTGTCACCCTGATTGCGTATTGGTCCAGCAAACCACTTTACACCAAGTAAAATCTTGAAGACTGCTTCTAAAAGCTAAAGATAAATATTTATAAATCGTTCCTTAGCAACATCAAAAGCATCCGGAACATTCATGCGTAAGCAAATACACATTTTTCTATGTAGTTAGTATTAATTTTTCTCTCATCATTATTGTTGTGGGTCTCTCTCTCTCTCTCTCTCTCTCTCTCTCTCTCTCTCTCTCTCTCTCTCTCTCTCTCCATGATTATTTATTGATAATTGCAAATGTCTACGAATTTTGGGGTTATAAGGTATTGTTAAATGATAAATCTTCTGCCACCAGAAGCAAGTTAAAATTAGTTATGGTTTGACCAGATGGAAAGGATGAATATTTCATTCCTGTCCGCCATTGTTAATGATTGCATAAATATTCCGCATTACTAGATTATTGTGAAACCCTAAATTAATATAATCATAGTCGAAGATGATATACATTTTAGTTTCCACACTATTTTAGTGTTATTGGATATGCTTGCAATCCTACATTAAATTCATCATCGATTATGTCAATAAACACGACCCAGGTAAGGAAAGGTCATAAATGACTAATTAAAAGCAACAACTTGAAATGAACAATGGGTAACTGGTAGACCCTCGAAGTCCCCTGTTTTCGATTTACACACACTTTTTATACGCATAATACGAAGTAATGTTAATGTCCAAAGCATAATTCGAACCCTTATCCAGAATATCAGAACGAGGTCACGTTGCGGTGACGAACGTATCCAAAAAGTGTGAAGATTTAGAGAAGTTAAGAGGACGTTGTGGTTATTATGATTATTCACACACACACACACACACACGCACACACACACTCACACGTCGATAACGCCCCGGCCCCCGACAAAAAAATTTAATAAATAAGGGGCCAAGGATACTTACTAATGAAAAGTTTTTAAAGCAAGAGTAATCGTTGGCTGAGACCTGGAAGAGGGGTGTGGATCAAGTACTTCTTTTCTTTTTTTATTCAGACATGTGAGAAGTTTGCAAAGCAAAGGGGAAAGCTGTGTATGCACCATAAACATGGTTATGCTAAAACTTATCACAAAATCACGTCATCACCACCAAACAACCTATTTATTCCAAAATCAATTAAAAAAAAAAACACAGACTTCTGTCAAAGTAGCCTCATAAACACCCAAAGTCACCATTAACCCCGAAAATCCTCACTAACATCACAAATCACCATTAACTCTAAAATTAAATCCTCAATGGTCCTTAATCAGCACTAGTACAAGAAATCCACCCCAATTATATAAAGATCGAAGTAAAGACACCTATCCTCAGGTTGAACATATCGAAACCACTCTAATACCGCCAAAAAGATATAATACCAAAGAAAACCACCCCGGCGTGATTTAATCTCAGATAGGTATGCAACATGAATGACTGTTTTATAGGTCACCAAAGAATGATAAATCCACAAAGAACCAAAACCCAAGATCCCAACCGCCTCCTATTGGTTCCTACCCTATAAATCATTATCACCAAAATAACACAAGTAATATCACAACATCCATTACTCATCTAGTAACGCCATAACACCAATTATAAAATATATAAAAAATTATTGGTCAACAGAATAAACACTCCAAAAATACCCTCAAACTCTATGGTACTTTACAGCACTGTTTCACCTAAATTCCCCCATTATTACAACAATTACCCCAACAATTTGCGCCGAATCGCTGCAATTTCGCATGACAAGGAAGAGTGTAAAGGAAAAGTAATTATTAAATAAAAACTGACGAAAGAGGAAATAGGATAAAAAGAAAAAGACATATACATTACTGACCCCTATCTCCGCATTTTACCAACCAAATATGAAAAATAGAGAAAGAGAAAGAAAACAAAATGCATATCACGGGCTAAAAATTTCTCTTTACAATTTTGTTTCCAAGTCTTCTTTATCTCAGCTATATTCGTTAACCTAGAAAAAACTCTTTTCTCATCCAGTATTACAAAACCTATTTCCTCTCTTTTCTTCTATAACCCAAAAAGGACCCTCAAATTTTGGACCTAATTTATAATTGATCTCATTTCTAACATTAACCTTCAAGAACACGTTATTCCCAGCAGCAATTTTGACATCTCATGATTTCCTATTGCTTCTCTTCACTATTTCTCGCGTCTTTAACGTGAGATTACGACTGAGACGAGTATGTCTTTCTTTTGCTGTAGAGAATAATGACCTAATCGTATTCTCCCCATGGGAAGGTACGGGTAACAAATCAAATGCGCCTCGCACCTGGCAAGAGAATAATGCTTCGAATACAGACATTTTAATTAAAGAATATTGCGAACTGTACCTATATACCGATCCCAATTCCCATCATTGCCAACTATGGTGGTCCTAAGTAACACTAGCAAGTTTTTGTTTGCTCGTTCATACAATTTCCCAATTAATATCAAGGTTTGTTTTTGCCAAATCAAGTTCACTAATTTCTGGCACTTTTTTTATGGAAATTTTCCTATTTTGAAAACCTTCAACAAAATAGTTGGGGATTATATTGAAAAACAACAATATAGCTGAATATACTTTCAAAACGGATATATACGTATATGTGTGTACGTGCGTGTGTGCGTGTGTGTGTCTTTGACTTGTATTTACCTCATTGGAAAATTGAATTCAAAAATTTATTTTACAGGAATTTCCATGAGGTTCGTGAACTCGTCTCTGTCTTCAATGTAATGTAACAAAAGAGACATATACATATATATATATATATATATTATATATATATATATATATATATATATATATATATGTATATAAAATATATATATATATATTATATATATATATATATATATATATATATATATATATATATATATGTATATATAATATATTATGTATATATATATATATATATATATATATATATATATTAATATATATATATATATATATATATATATATATATATATATATATATATATATATATATATATATATATATATATATATATATATATATATATATATATTATATGTATATATATATATATAATCATATATATATATATCGCGTTTGAAAGTGTTTTCAGCTATAATGTTATTTATGAATATCAGTCGTTTTAAAAGAAATGTTGACAGTAAATTATCACTTTATACCCTCTAAAATCTAACAGTTTTTCAAACTTTTCTCTGAATTTTTTTCCTTTTTATTGGATTCTTCAAAGTGAATAATCCTCAAATATTTTGATGAAGGTTTTCAAAATAGAAAACATTCCATTAAACAAGTGCAAAAAATTTGTCAACTTGATCTGAGTTCGAAGGAAAGAAATAACTTCAGTTAGTTTGCCCTAAAACAATGGCACGACATTCAGGTTTCCATTCCCCACTGAACTCTCTCTCTCTCTCTCTTTCTCTCTCTCTCTCTCTCTCTCTCTCTCTCTCTCTCTCTCTCTCTCTCGTGAAAGTGAAATAAAAAAAAATTTCCTCTCATGTAAGTCCATGTCCCGAGGTTATTCTTGCATGTTTTGATGGACTTCCATTTTATTTTACACAACAATACATAGGTATATTCTGACAGAATGAAAAATATATATAAATGTTTTAGTAATTCAAGTAACAAAAATCATATACTGAAACTAGAGTGCCTTAGAGGTTATTTAGTGATATACGTATTTATAAAACCTGGTTGTGACTACTATTACAAACACCCTAAAAAGACGTTAAATTTCAAAATATTCATTTATTCAGAATAATTTTCGTAGAATTTTGCTCTGATAGTTTAAGTGCAAGTGATACTACAAACGTGATGAATTGGTAAGTGTGCATAAATAACAGTGAATATGTTCTAGATATCAAGACATGCAAATATGACAATTCTGCCAGTTTTTAATGAATATGAATGGGAGTACCTGATATTATTTGGAAAATGCAGTGATTAAAGAAAGTTCCGAATAGACAACTGGTCAATCAGTGATGTATCTTTTTTTCGTAATTAATCTTAATTATTCGTTTCACCAGTGTCTGGAAAATTATTTATCTCTTTATTTTAACTGTAAAATTAAACCCTATTTTCAATAGAATGAATTAGTAAATATTTATCACATTTACCGGCCTTATTTGTAATTCTGCATATTTACTGGTACTTATGGTGAATTAACAATTTGCTATTACAGTAACATGCATAATTACATAGGCGTATTTATATTCAAATTGCGTCAGTTTTTAATATTTAATTTTTGCCTTATTTTGCCAGTGAGAAATTATGTCTGGTTACTTTACCTGCCTGAACAAAAGTTGGGATTTTCAAAGTATTTCTCAGATGTTATTCTTCCTAATGCACCAAAGAAATTGAAGGTTACTGCCTCTCAGATCTAATCCGTCAAACATAAAGTAATGGTAAAAGGGTAAAATTTATATGTATAATTTCGTTTTCCGTCCATATATACCATATGCCTTCTCTACCATTGAATAATAGATATGATTAGAAAAAGCTCATCTTTGCATAAAAAAACTCGTACCAATTCCTTGAAATCACAGTCAAGTTTTGGCTGTTCGATGGGTCTTTTGTTTCCAAAGGAGAGAATCCAATTGACACGACGGAACTTCGTATGCAGATTTCGTTTGTGAACTGCGTCTGTTACAGCCTGGATGTTGCAGATGCCATTAGTTCTTGTTTATGAAGTTTACAATGCATCTCTCTCTCTCTCTCTCTCTCTCTCTCTCTCTCTCTCTCTCTCTCGTTTTGCACCAGGCTTTGTAAAATTCTGTGAAATTCGCATTGTAAGCAATACAATTGCAATCCGTATTTTTTTTCCAAGAAAAGTTTTTTTCGGTATGATATAATGACTTGGTATTAATTATGTCTGCCACTTTTACCGTTTTTTTATTCAGTTTATTAAGAAAACCAGAAATTTTAGACATTTACTTAACACGCTGGACCTTCTGGAATATAATAAATGTAACACAGCCCAGTTAGAATCAATAATGCAGTAGTTTTTAAACACTGAAATTTATGATTTGCGTATTTTTATGGATATGAATAAAGGAGCCGATATTGTCCTGAGCGGTGGTTCTTAACCTTTTTACTACCACTCTCCCTCTAGTAGCTGCTCTTTCCCTCCACGCCCCCTTTTATCTATAGACAAATTTCACTCCCAGATTTAAAGGGAAAAAAAGAACAATCCTTTTTGGTCCATTTATTAAGCGTGAATTACATTAGTGAGATATTTGACACCACTCTTTTAATGCTACCAGATCTTGGAATACAGTGCATGTGCTGCTCCCGAGATCACTTAAGCATATTGCAGAACCATTCCTCAGAAATCATCAGCTGGAATTCATACATGAATTTTTTTTATTTAGGCCCAACGTTATCAATGGACGATCTAAAAGGATACAGCAGACACAGAACAGAGGCGTCGTAAACCATGTGCAACTGGCAACATGATTGGAAGTGGGTTTGCCTTCTGCCACCGAGACACGAAACTGCTGCTGTTCTGCTCGTACTGCCTACAGTATATATGGCTGCTGCCCTTTGAACGATCTATATCCGAGAGACCATGAGAGGTATCACTGTTGTTCACAATGATATTCTGAGACGCCTCACAAATACTCCTCGCTACCACTCCGCCACGCAGATGTTCATAGAAAACAGGCGGGGTAATTAATTAAAAAATAATTCTTAGGTGAACAATGTTCAGTCTGATCACTCGACTGAGGAATGAAGTGACTTCTGCAGAATCTGTCTATTATTAATATTTTCTACAAATATTGTTATTACTGGTCTTTCTTTTATTATTATTATTACTGTGATTAATATTATTTTAGAGTTTTGCCATTTTGAATTTTCCTATATAACCCTTCAGGACACGACTTCTGTAACCGTCTAAAACCCTATCTGGAAATTAATTGCACGCAATCTCTTTCTTTCTTTTATCATTTTAAATCTCTTTACCACTATTTTCAATATTATTACTGTGATTACCATTGTTATGAATACCGTTCTTATATTATTTCAACAACTGTGTGGATATTGCCGATTTATTATTTTTTTATCGTGTAATCACATGTATCTAGATGATGTATGTTATTGTCTCTACTCTGTATAATCCATGTGTATGGTCTTGAGCTAAAATCAAATTTATTATTATTTTAATTTAAAAATTAGTGCACTATTTTCTCTCGACTTCGACTTGATTCCGTCGCGTCCTGAGCACGAAATCATGAAGAAGATGTTTTTCTCCAATGAATGAATGTTTTTGTATGCGTCTTTGAGTTGGCGGTTAGACAGAGTCGTGGGAATTGATTTTGCATTTCGTATTGCAATGTAATCTGTATTGAAGTTGTAACAATGATAAATGAAGTAAAACTTTCGCTGAGAAAATGCCTACTGGTACCAGATCACCAGACGGGTCCCTAGAGGCTCGAGGAGAAGCTCACCTCCCTTCCAGAGCGAGTTAGGGAGAAGACACGTTATCAATTAAACTCTCGTTTCGCCGGCAGATCATTACCCACCGGGCATTGTAAGTTGTCATGTTAGCATTCAGAATTCGTTTAAGTCGTGCTTGGCTGAGGCCGTAATTCTACTGTTGTGTACTTCCTTTGCATTCCCGACTCATGTCATTGTCTTTCCGTTAATTTGTGTAATTGATGACTGGCCAGTGTTCCCTTAAGCCATCTCGTTGTGTGGTAGCTTTATAAATTACCTGCGACATATTATTTTGACTGTATTGTAAGGGTGTACATGAAATCGTTTATTTTTGTAGTAAAATTATAAATCTTGTCGCCATATTCATTACTCCTGTGAGTTGGGGACTGAAGTCTGTGCTAAACCTTGCCTATCTTGCCAGTTCCATTTGGTGAACCAGTAATCCCTGTTGCGAGGGTATAATTCGCAACAGTTATTATTATTATTATTATTATCATTGCCGTGTCCTCACAACATAATCGTCAATAGCGAACCCAATTAATTGATGGCAGGATGCCAGTTACGATCATTAAGTATTCAGGTGTGTTGATCGTACGTATATGATATTCTTTATGTTCACTAAATCACGTATTACAGCACATCTGAAATATCACACCTAATGATAAACGGTCTCTTACACGGCACTTCATTACTATGCGTTTTCCTTTTCATCTAATAAAATATTACAAAGAATGCCGTTATCATTATTGGAATGGCATTTTACCGTGATTCACAAGAAGTTTTTAAGGCAATCGTTTTAAAGTTTGCCAGCCACTGTCATAGGTTCGACTTAACCACACCATCTGTTCCGAAATTAGTTTTAAACTTTCGTGGAGTCTGTCCATCGAAGCCGAACTTCTTACGTAAATTGACGTGGATTTGGGCAGAAGTTTTCAGGGGTTGGTTTTTACTTTTTTCAACTACTTTTTTTTTTATTTTTAAAGTGAGTTTGTTCTAAATGGCACAAAACCACACTGCGATGTATAAGGCCATAGGTTTAACAAAACAGACGTTAATTTTAGACTAATCCCAAAGGTTCTGTTTTTCATTCTAGTTATATTACTTGCTAAGACTTTCAAACAAAAACAGTGATCTACAATGTAAAGAAGATTGATTTTGTTCTTAATATATTTCATTTCATTATACACATGAAACCTTGAAACCAAATGGTAGTATGAAATATATGAAAGCAGTAATTTAGAGCATATTCAGGATGGGCAGTTTTCTCAATATCATAACATATCTAGCTGTAATAGTTCCTTTAAATGAAGGAAACCTTTATATTTAGATTTCAACCGACTGCCCATTAAGTTTCATGGCTATCCATTTTTTTTTTTAAATTAAACTGTTAATTAAATTATTTACCTTTAATGGACTTTAAACCAGGATTTAGTATGAAGAGTAATTTATATTTAATGGGATTATTATACCCAGTTATTTAGATACTAAATCATTTTAACGGGTAAC
>NC_087220.1:12340875-12345875 GCF_015104395.2 Macrobrachium nipponense | reverse complement strand
TTATTCAAACTAGTTCAATCCTTATTTTATTCTTTGAGAAATATTATAACTTAAGGTTTCACTCGAACTTATGATATAGTAATAACAATTACTGCCACATTATGCTTCCATCAACCAAACATAAAACGTGTACCTTAAGTTGTGGCCGGTTTCCCGGTTTATATGCGATTTCCAGTTTAAAAATGATCCTTCTGGTTTTCAAGGACACAGAAATCATTTATGTTTACGTTGCTGGTTTCTGGTAAATAAGCCTTGGGAGTATGTTGCGCACCTTATGTCAGGTATCCAGATAATTTAATAGCATGGTTTCCATTTTTTACCTTATTCTCATGGCTGTTGGTTTAGCTCTTAAAAGGTGTGCAAAATTAGTAATTAGACTAATTCATGAAGGTTAATTTTCTGATTTAACTACTATAGGGGTAACAAGGAAAAAGTTATTGATTGTGGAATCCGTTATAAAGATAAAAAAAATTACAATAAAAAAAGGAAACCGGTTAATCGAAACTGAATATTTGTGGCTCATACTTTTACCAAAATTGCAAATTTTTCACTGGTGATTAACATGAAATCAAGAAAAAAATCAGAGGCAAAATATAACAACCCTATTGGTCGTAAATAAAAAAGCTAAACCTAAAACATAAAAATCATGGACGGTTAAACCAATTATCCTTTACGGGGAAACATGTTGTAAAATTTCGCAATATAAATTACAACATTTGCTTTAGACCTTTCATCACTTAATAGTTTAGGAATTTACTGGAATTTCTTCGATACACGATGTTACGAGAAATATTTGATCTTTACGCCGGTAGACCAAATATATTCTGGAAATACTGTAAACTGAAACGCAAAATTCATTAAATCGGACATTAGTACTGTGAAATTTCGTGTGTCTCTCTTTCAGGTCCAAGCAATTGGTGAATACCAGACAAAGCTGAAATTTAAAAGTTCTCGAAAAAGGAGCTTATTCAGCGGAAGATTGAGGTTCTTCCGGGTCACGAAGCTTAAGTGGAATCTTCCTTTAAAACTTTCTTTAGAAAAAAATGAGATCTACAATAAGAACGAGCGTGTGACTTTATACAGTAAGTGATAAGGAAGAAACTAAGGGACGCAAGGCCAATAGAACTGAAAATATTAATTGAATGTTTATGCTTCTACTATTGCATATTCGACAGAGGGGACTTTTAAATGTCCAATGACAACCAAAAAAATAGCTACGTCCTTTAATACCCATATAAATTATGGAGTTTCAGACGACTGTAAACTTGAAGAAAGGAAATAATTCTATACCACAGTCTTTCATTCTCCGGAGGAACTTTGCCTCGAGGACAAGAAAAGACAGAGGACGAGAGAGAGAGAGAGAGAGAGAGAGAGAGAGAGAGAGAGGGAGGAGAGAGAAGAGAGAAGAGATTATATTTATTGAAGAACGTTTTTTTTTTTTAAAATCATTGCAAGGGCGAAGGCACATATTGTCTTTTCAAATTAGAAAGCAAAATCGTTTTCTAGTCTTGTATCTAGGCACCACATCTTAAAGGTACGGGCAGTATAAGAGAATTTTTTAATATGTCCTTACAAAGCCTTGATGAGTCTTACAAATTCATAGGATCTTAAACCTCGATCCAGTCAGAGAAACAGGAACCATTTCATGATCGCGTTCCATTTAGATTCGGTAGATTATTATTTTTCTTTTCGAACACCAATTAAATTACAATTGTGAAGCCTTAGTCACCATCTGCTCATAAATCTCCTTATTAGTCTTTGTAGCTCGCTTGCCATTTTATGTGAATTCTTGTTATGATTGATTTGTAAATTGTACTGGGATCACTAAAAATTTCCCTGAAAAGGATAGTTTAGTTAGCGCCGAGAAGATGTGTGATGAGTGAATTTGGAATTCCGCAGGATATCATTCTAATTCCACAGAATAACTAAAAAAGAGTGCCGTTAGAAAAATGTAAGACCCCCAGGGACGAGGTCTCGTCCAGAAACTTTAGAACTTTCAGTCGAGGGACTATTGGAATTCTTTCCAGAGGATTGTTTTTAAAGCTTTTAGAATTAAATTTGTTTTTCCCGCTATCCTTGGTCTACCTTTGGTTATTATCCTATTTCTTAATCCATTAATTTTCTAACATTATACTTCATACATAAAAGCCAACCAAGTAGTCAAAAATTCATACTTATCCTGAAAGCAATCTCATATTTAAAATAGGAATATAAAAAAAAGAGGAAAAGGAATAAAAAATAAAAGACTAAAATATTAAAAAAACAGAGGATTAAATGGTTTAAATGATAGCTGCTGATAAAATGTATTTGCTGGAGGAAATATTTTTTTTTATAAGTGGTTTTATGTCAAAATGAGAATTATTGTTAAAAATTACCAGTCGCGTTCGTAGTCAAATAATAAAATGATCTTTTTTTCGCATTACCCATAAAGGAAAACTGTGGTCCTTAGGTTAGAGTAACTTCGTAGAGTAACGTGTACAATATAAAAAGAATAATTCAGAGAGAGCGAGAGAGAGAGAGCGAGGTAATCTCATTTCGGAAACCGGTGGCTCGACATCACAATCATTAAAAGCTTCATAGTGACGGATGCCAAGTTTACTTTTCCCTCCAATTGATAAGCATTATAACCCATACTATATCAGAGCTTATATTTTTATCTTTTGTTTTGCTTTCTTATGACACAATAGCGAAATAGTTAATGAAAAATGTCTCAAATTCAAATTACCTAGTACTTGATATGAATAGCGTATTATTTCATAATCTTTATGCCCATTCTCAAAAAAGATAGTACCTGTCTAACATTCTCTGAGTTGTGATACCAATTCTAAAGGGCCAATTTTTTACCATCGCTGTGTTTAAAGAATCGTTAACGTCATTTTTACTGATGAATGAAGATTTTCTGAAAATTATCTTATAAGTATTAGCTCCGATGGTGCAGTATTCTTAAGTCGGTTGATACAAAATTCCATTAAAACAGGAAAATTAATGACCATACCGGTTATTATATCAACGAAATCTTGATATAACGCTATTTGAAATTTTATATGATTGCTTAATAAAACTTTGACATCACTCAAATACACAGTTTGAAATTTGTTTCGAAAATAATGTTGAATATAAAATTTAGGCCAAAGGCCAAGCACTGGGACCTATGAGTCATGCAGCGCTGCAATGGAATGACAGTAAAAGGTTTGAAAATTCAGGTTGTTTTAATATATCCCATATTTCATTACAACCATTTCTCAAAACTCTCCGACTCTGTGACTATTTCTAACCACGGGGGAAAATCTCAGTCTAACCGAATGATATAAATGTGTGGTTTACACGGCTGTTAATTCTTTTCTTGTTATGTTATTTTATTCTCCTTGAGACAGTCAAATAAACCGTAGCTGGATATTATACTAAAATATTATGACGTTTAAAAGGAACGCTTTGGACATCATTACGATGATCTGATGGCGTTCCATCACCCGATTCCAAGTTGTCTCTGTGCTTATTGCGAAACGGCCAGATGACGAAGCAATCAGCAGCAAATATTGGAAACAGATAGATCCCTTTGTGTTTGAAGTTTCCTTGGTGACTGTAAGAAATTGCTTTTTCCCGGCCAAGTTTCCTGTAACACTCAACAAGTGGCGAAGACATGGTTCTTACTCACAAGGGAACTAAAGGTCACGGGAATTTCTCTCTGAGGTTAAATTAATGGTCATTCATGAGATATTGGTTTGAAAGCATACATATAGACAATAGCTTCCCCTCTTCCTTGTAAAATCAAATAATTTTATTTGAGATGGATACAGGTTATTACAGTTAACGTTTTTCATGTGACTAGAGTATTGCAACAGCGCAAGATTAGTTTTCTTTATTTGATTTAGATTAATGAAGGAATTGAAGTGGTTCATCCTAACTAATGGTTGACATAGGCTTGAAATCAAATAAGAGTATGAAAAATTGGTCGATTAAATTTTTGGGTTCAGAGATGAATGTCGATTGCTTAGCAAAATATAATTCTTTAATAAAATTAAGTTATATAAAGTTAGCACATTTTGTGCAGTTGTTGTAGAAAATTATATATGGAAAAAATCAATAGTAAACTTAACCACATTACTATATATTTAGGGCAATTGACATCTCGCCACGTCAACAAATCCACCCCACAACAAACAACAACCACCAAAACCCACACACTTCTGGCAAAGCCCTAGGAGAGTGTACATCAGTCAGTTCGTCTGGTAACACAAGATATATTAACTTATTGCCAATCGTTTACTTACACTTTACTGTCCACCCGAAATGATACAAACTAAACAATTAACTATACATCAATGGAAAGGTAATCTATTGTTGATGTCAGGAAAATTACAAAATCACATATCTTTATGGGTAAGTCATCTGAAAATTCTATGTATTGACGAACTGCCTCCAACCTTTAAAATGAAAGAAAAACAATGAAATGAACTGAATTACAAATTTATAAGCAGCAATTAAAGCGAAATTTCCCTGAACGTATTGGCCAGAGTGATAAAACAAAATTAATTGTTTTACGCACACTTGGAAGGACTGAGGTTCAAGTATATGCAATTGTAAAGGCAATTTTTCATATTTCTGTAGGGGCATAAGAAAGTTTTCCTACTTCTCTCAAGATGAAGAGAGTGCAGCCCGTTACCAAATATATATAAATATTGATCAGACAAACCAGTGGATAGTGCTGACGACAGCGACTTTGCGGATATGGTTAAGCTTTGGTGCATTTATGGTAACTGGACGTGTCGACATCTCAAAAATCCCTTTTGTTATTTAAGAAAAATTTAATCCAAAACCTACGCCCTGATGATATCAATATTTGTAAAGGTATTGTGTATCGCGTATGTGTAAAACCTTTGCCCCCTAATGCACCGTGAGATTTCTCTGGCTTTTAAGAAAAATTAAAAGAAGACGAAACAGTTTAAAGTGACAACAAGCAGATAAATCTAATGAGTTGGTTAATAATGATAAAAGTGGGA
>NC_087220.1:12330875-12335875 GCF_015104395.2 Macrobrachium nipponense | reverse complement strand
TATATTGCCTGCTTAGCTCTTTAGTAAGATTTGACGATTACACCGATATCTTCGGTACGTGACAATGAAGGAAATGGGATGTCCTTGAAAAGTTGTATATTTCACAAATGAATACTTCGCCAGGTACCATCCAGTCTGGATGAGGATCTTCAAGTAATTATTACTATTTTTGGCAAAGAAAATAATATATGATCTATATATATCTATATAATCTAATATATTATATCATATATAATATAGATATATATGATATATATTAAATTATATATATATATATATATATATATATTATATTATATATAATATATAGATATATGCAGATCTCCAGTCGGCGAAGAAAAACAATACTTCAGGGGGTACCATAATACATAGTAGAAGGTTCCACAGTTTTAAAATCGTTTTCGCACACAATCTCGTCATCATCAGTTCTGTGAACAGTAACACCACGCTTCACCTCTGTATTGGCATAGCTGACTGTTTTGTTTGGGAACGTCAGGTTTGGCTATTCCTTCTTGTCTTTAGGCCTGGATGGTTGGTGTCTTGTTCTCGCTCTCTTTTTACAAATGTTTTGGAAGAATTTTTAACTTTAATTTTCTGCTTTCTTTTTAAACCATTAATTTAATTACCTTGTAATTTCGTGAATTTCTTTTTATACATGTATTTTTTTTCCACCCTCTATTGGTCACAACTGATGATTTTTTTGCAACCAAGACTGGTGCAAAAAACTTTTTAATAAACTATGGCCTTCTACTGGATGTATATGGTACTCCTGAAGTATTATAAATATATATAATATATATATATATATTATCTATATATAATATATATATATATAAGATATATATATATATATATATATATATTAATAATATGATATATAAGATACTATATATATATATATATATATTATATAGATATATATATATTATATATATACATATGATATATATAAAGAATATATAGAAATATATATATTTACTATATATATAGTATAGTAAAGAATATATATATTAATATGATAGTATATTATATATTATATATATATATATAAGATATTATATAGATATACTATTATATATCTAGATATATATATATATATATTATACATCTTTTCCCAATTTTTTCCTTTCCATTACCAAACCTCAAAGATCAAAGAAAAAGAAGAACAACCTACCTTTAAAAGTAACCACTTCGCGTCTTGCGTCAGCTTATGTTACTAGCTACAGTATCAATTAACTAAAACTAAACAAAACTCATTACATCAAAATAATACAAGTTTAATTCCCCAAACTTAACATACGAAGGATGAATTAAATAAAGTTAAAGGCATGGACTGCCCCTACATGAAGTCATTAGCGATCTGTCAAAAATTCCCTAACCGCTTGATGAGAGATAAGAACATCTGAGAAACAAAACAAAGGGTCACTCCGTTTAGTAAAAATCATAAAAAACAACTCCATGCACGTGAAGTGAAAAAACTAAAAGGGTATATAGAAGTGCAAAAATGAGAAAAGCAACCCAAAAGAGAAATGTATCCCAGTCCACTTTACCACCACTAATCATGGGCTCAGACCAGTGCATATAGAAAATGTTAATAAAAACATGTCTCATGGAAATTATATAAATGAACCAATTTACTCAAAACACTAAAAAGTCCCACCTTACTGGCAAGTTATTGTGCCATTCCATAGGCAAATGTTCCACAAAATCCAATACTGCCAGAATACCCTCATGACCACTTTTAGATACACACACACATACATAAAAAAACCAAATTATTCTGGAAGTTATTTTGTGTCACTCCTTGTGATGCATAAAATCACATTGAAACGGTCCCATGTCAGCTTGCGCACCCTGTTACGAGCCGACTTAGATTCTCCAGCCTAGATTTTCTTTATTCTTTAAGAAATGCTTCTGTCGTACTAACATTTTTGGGTATGTGCTGAAAGTGTTTAACCAAACCCAGAGTTTACTACACAACACACACACCACACACACACACACACACACTAACACAGTCGCGAAGCATTCCTCCTGCCTCTCATTAACCATATTTTAATGCTCCCTTATAATATAAACCAAGTTCCTGACAGGAAAAACTGTTAAACACAGCTGGCCACTATCCTTCGTAAACCCTAGTAGGAACTGGACTTGGTATGAAGCATGAACAAGAAAGTCGCCATGAAATTTATTCCAAAAACGCAGGTATCATTGCCAAAAGAAAATCTCTGGTAGTGATAGCTTCTGTCTTCACGCAACGCTTGAATAGAGGTTTAATGCCTATGGCTAAGCACGTTGTGACCATTATACAGGCCAGCATGATGGTAATCTCCGGTAGAGGTGTAAGGTTCAGGGAAGAAAGGAAAAGGGACTCATCCTTCTTCATCCCTTAGTCTAGTGTGGGGAACAAAAAAACAACCTCCTGTAGTCCCAGAAACTTGATTACCCGTGGTGTCCCTATGTAAGCGCTTCATTAAGATGTATGTGGAATGTGTAGACTCTGTCTGCTAAAACCAGGAAACGATTCTGAGACGACTCTGCCTGAGCCAGCGAAGATTTATGATTGTTGTAGGGTAATGATTCGGTAGCATAAGTGAACAGTTGGAAATCAGTGCATTTGATACCAGTGGTCACTGTAACTGTTTTTTTATAGTAAGATGTCAGCGTTTCATACATGAGCCAAGTTCTAGTTCACCACCCCATCATTATCCATATTCTTTAGAATAAAAATTTCCTTATTATTACACGTATCTCTCATGAACTAACATACCCTGCCTCATGGTCAATTGCTGGAAGGACTGTTCATCCCCCAAGAATCTACATAGTCTCCTTTATCCCATCCATGGAAAATACCTGAAAACTCTTAAAAGTACCAGGAAAAGGCCTAATGATATAGTACGAATTTTTTTTTTTTTTTTTTTATTTTTTTTTTTTGTCGCCAAACAGGTACTTCAGCAATTAACATCTTTTCAGGACAAATATTACATACACCCCATAATACCAATTACCAATTAATAGCCCAGTAAATATGGTTTACCCCAGTTATACACGCACGTGCCAAAATTATGCCTTACACCGGTCAAACCCTACCCCTTCCCCCGTCGCTTTGTGGCTTTTGTTGGTAAACCGCCATCCGATCAAGACAAAATTTGGCATGTGGTCATCATTTGGACCATCCCCCATTCCCCCGTCCCTATGTAACGGTCATGCGGTAGATCATCATCTGTGATATCACACATCATTTGATGTTACTCGAACTTGGAAAATATATATATCGAACATTCCCTCTCTCTTGTAATAAATAATTTGGTTTAGGTTTATTAGGTTGGTTTGTGTTTTTTAGGTTAGTCGTGGAGGGGTTTAGGTTTCAAAGTGGTGGATGTGCTAGATTTATCTGAGGATGGGTTTAGGTTTAGCAGGGGGCGTGTTTAGGTTTTTAGTAGGAGGCGGCTTAGGTTTAGAGGGGGGGGGGGTGTTTCAGTTAAGTAAGATGTGCGTGTTTAGGGTTTTTGGGGCTTTTGATAAATGGGACAGTCATTGGATAAAATTATCAGTCATCACAGTAATACCTGGGTGGAAAATCACACAGCCAAAAATGGGATAAAATGGAAAAACTCACCACAATAACAATGGGATAAATGGAACAGTTAGCACATAACTCCTTGAATGAAAGGGGACAGAAAGTACAGTAATACATGGATATATATATTATACAAATAGATATAATATATATACTATATATATCTATTAAGATATATTATATTATATATATATATAGATATACATACATATATATATGATAGCTATATATAGAGCATAGTATAAGATATATATATTCATACATACATAGATAGATAGATATATATAGATAAGATTATAGGAGATCATAATATATAGATATATATATTAGATATATAGATATATAATGCATACATAGATAGTATAGATATATATAGATAGATAAGATTATAATATATAGATAGATATATTATATGTATATATATATTGATATATATATTGTATATCAGATATAGAATAATATATAAATATATATATATATATATATAGATATCTATATTATATATAATATATATATTCATATTATATTAGATATATATATATGATATATATATATATATATTAATTTATATATATATATATATTATAAATATATATAAGATATATATATATATATAATATATATATATTATATATATCTAGTTATATTAGGGCGTTGCCGTTGTATAATATATATTATATACTATACTATATATATATATATATATACTAATATATATATATTAGCTATAGACAATATATATATATAATGTATAGAACTATATATTATATATAATTATTATTATATATATAGATATATTATTATATATATATATCAATATATCATACTATTATATATATATAATTAATATATATATCATATATATATATATAATATTTATATATATATATATATGTATATATATGTATATTAGGGCTGTGCCCTTGTATAATAAGGCGCCCTGTGAGGTTATGTTAGTCTGCGATAATTTTACGCTAAGTTCGGTTGGTTATGACTTCCATTACTTATTGGAGTGTCTTGGTTTTGATGATTTACTTACGAAGTCATTATCTTCTTTGGTTTATGACGACGAGAGGTTTCAACTCATGATGATAAATTCTAAAGTCATCTCAGTATCTCTTTCGATGTTAGGTTTTCTAGGAGCAAAAACAGAAGTATACAAAATTATCTCTATTCTCTGCGATTACATGCATGAAGATCGGATACAATCGTGCAGGTCGCCAATGATGATGGCTGATTCAATCTCTACAATCTCGGTTACGAATCATAAAGGAAGAAGACAGTTAGCTCGAACTATACAAACATACACTAAAGATGACAATAGATTACAAGTAGGGAGATGGATTACTGGTTGTTCAAAAAAAATGAATGACCACAGGTGCGGCAAAACAATACTGAATGACTTACAACACGTCATCTT
>NC_087220.1:12296550-12326550 GCF_015104395.2 Macrobrachium nipponense | reverse complement strand
GTTCAGTATTGACGATTTAATATAATAATAATAATAATAATAATAATAATAATAATAATAATACATAATAATAATTGTTGTGAAATACACCCACGCAACGGGGATTACAGGTTCGCCAGAAGGCATTGGCAGGATAGCCTAGCTTTTAGCACAGACTTCAATCCCCAGCTCACAACACTAATATGGCGGCAAGATTTTTATAATTTCATGTATTTTTTATTATTATTATAATTTGTACTCAAGGCTGCTTGTAAGTCTTCGCTCCTGCCACAGGAGGGTGAGAAGCTCACCCTTACAGGCCGGTACCGTGGCCCTCGTGGAGATCCGTCTTACCAGAAGAGCGACAAGAGCTGCTCATCAGAAAGCTCCCTTCCAGGGCTCGTTCGAGAGTTGCCAGGATTCAAGACCGTACCTTCGTTCCAGTCTTCTGCATCATGGCACTGCAGGAGGATCTGAGGCCTAACCCGTCGGTCTCTTTGAAGACACCCCAACTTGTCGCACCATCCACGCCAAGAAGGGGTCACCATTCATGGCGGCAAGATTTTTTATAATTCATGTATTTTTTTTATTATTGTTATAATTTTACTGCAAAAATAAACTATCTCATGTCCACACTTATAATACAGTCAAAATAATGTGTCCTAGGTAATTTATAAAGCTACCCCACTACGAGATAGCTGACCATGTGGTTCTGAAGGGAACACTGTCCTAATCAGCAATTACACAATTCACAATTAACAGGAAAGACAATGACATGAGTCGAGGAACGCGAAGGAAATACACAACAGTAGAATTACGGCCTCAACCAAGCACGAATTAACGAATTCTGAATGCTGATATGAGAACTTACAATGCTCGATAGGTAATGATCTCCCGGCGAAACGAGAGTTCAATTGATGACGTGTCTTATCCCTAACACACTCTGGAAGGGAAGTGAGCTTTTCTCCTTCGAGGGACGCCCTCTGGGCAACCAGTTAGGCATTATATCAGTGAAAGTATTGCTTAATTTATCATTATTGTTACAACCTCAATACAGATTACATTGCAATACGAAATGCAGAAGCAATTCCCACGACCCTGTCTAACTGCCAACTCAAAAACGCGTTCGAAAGACATTAATCGGGGGAAGAACCATCGTTTCTGCCTCCTGCCTTCTTCTTCCTGATTTCGTGCTCGGGACGCGACGGAATCAAGTCGAAGTCGAGAGAAAATAGTGCACTAATTTTTTAATTAAAATGATAATAAATTCTATTTGAGCTCAAGGCCATACACATGGATGATATAGAGTAGAGACAATAACATACATCATCTAGATACATGCGATTACACGATAAAAAATAATTAATCGGCAATATCCACCACACAGTTGCTGAAATAATATAAGAAACGGTATTCATAATAATGCTAATACCAGTAATGATATTGAGAATAGTGGTAAAGAGATTCAAAATGATAATAAAAAGAAAGAGATTGCGTGCAATTAATTTCCAGCTAGGGACCCTAGACGGTTAGAGAAGTCGTGTCCTGAAGGGTTATACAGGAAAATTTAAAATGGCAAAACTCTAAAATAATATTAATCACAGTATAATAATAAAAGAAATATCAGTAATAACAATATTTGTAGAAAACTAATAACAATAGACAGATTCTGCAGATGTCACTTCGTTTCTCAGTCGGGTGATCAGACTGTACATTGTTCGCCTAAGAATTATTTTCTTAATTAATTACCTCGCCTGTTTTCTATGAACATCTGCGCGCGGAGTGGGTAGCAAGGAGTAATTTTGTGAGGCGTTTCAGAATATCATTGCGAACAACAGTGATACCTCTCATGGTCTCTCGGATATAGTTCGTCCAAAGGGAACAGCCATATATACTGTAGCAGTACGAGCAGAACAGCAACAGTTTCGTGTCTCGGTGGCAGAAGGAAAACCCACTTCCAATCATGTTGCCAGTTGCACATGGTTTACGACGCCTCTGTTCTGTGTCTGCTGTATCTTTTAGATCGTCCATGGTAATGTGGCCCCCCAAAAAAAAATTTATGTATGAATTCTAGCTGATCATTTCTGAGGAATGCTTCTGCAATATGCTTAAGTGATCTCGGGAGCAGCATATACACTGTATTCCAAGACCTGGTAGCATTAAAAGAGTGGTGTCAAATATATCACCAATGTAATTGACGCTTAATAAATGGACCAAAAAGGATTGTTCTTTTTTTTCCCTTTAAATCTGGGAGTGAAATTTGTCTATAGATAAAAGGGGGCGTGGAGGGAAAGAGCAGCTCCTAGAGGGAGAGTGGTAGTAAAAAGGTTAAGAACCACTGCTCTGGACAATATCGGCTCCTTTATTCATATCCATAAAAATACGCAAATCATAAATTGCAGTGTTTAAAAACTACTGCATTATTGATTCTAACTGGGCTGTGTTACATTTATTATATTCCAGAAGGTCCAGCGTGTTAAGTAAATGTCTAAAATTTCTGTTTTTAATTAAATAAATGATAAAAACGGAGAAAGTGGCAGACATAATAATATCAAGTCATTATATCATACCGAAAAAACCCTTCCTTGGAAAAAAAATACGGATTGCAATTTTATTGCTTGCAATGCGAATTTCACAGAATTTTACAAAGCCTGGTGTAAAACGAGAGAGAGAGAGAGAGAGAGAGAGAGAGAGAGAGAGAGAGAGAGAGATAGAAAGAGAGATGCATTGTAAACTTCATAAACAAGAACTAATGGCATCTGCAACATCCAGGCTGTAACAGACGCAGTTCACAAACGAAATCTGCATACGAAGTTCCGTCGTGTCAATTGGATTCTCTCCTCTGTAAACAAAAGACCCATCGAACAGCCAAAACTTGACTGTGATTTCAAGGAATTGGTACGAGTTTTTTTATGCAAAGATGAGCTTTTTCAAATCATATCTATTATTCAATGGTAGAGAAGGCATATGGTATATATGGACGGAAAACGAAATTATACATATAAATTTTACCCTTTTACCATTACTTTATGTTTGACGGATTAGATCTGAGAGGCAGTAACCTTCAATTTCTTTGGTGCATTAGGAAGAATAACATCTGAGAAATACTTTGAAAATCCCAACTTTTCTTCAGGCAGGTAAAGTAACCATGATCAATAATTTCTCACTCAAAATAAACATTAAAACTGACGCAATTTGAATATAAATACGCCTATGTAATTATGCATGTTACTGTAATAGCAAATTGTTAATTCACCATAAGTACCAGTAGATATGCAGAATTACAAATAAGGCCGGTAAATGTGATAAATATTTACTAATTCATTCTATTGAAAATTGGGTTTAATTTTACAGTTAAAATAAAGGGATAAATATTTTCCAGACACTGATGAAACAAATAATTAAAATTAATTACGAAAAAAGATACATCACTCATTGGCCAGTTGTCTATTCGGAACTTTCTTTAATCACTGCATTTTCCAAATAATATCAGGTACTCACATTCATTAAAAACTGGCAGAATTGTCATACTTGCATGTCTTGATATCTAGAACATATTCACTGTTATTTATGCACACTTACCAATTCATCACGTTTGGAGTATCACTTGCACTTAAACTAACAGAGCAAAATTCTACGAAAATTATTCTGTATAAATGAATATTTTGAAATGTCACGTCTTTTTAGGGTGCTTGTAATATTAGTCACAACCAGGTTTTATAAATACGTATATCACTAAATAACCTCTAAG
Organism: Macrobrachium nipponense; assembly: GCF_015104395.2. NCBI lineage: Eukaryota > Metazoa > Arthropoda > Malacostraca > Decapoda > Palaemonidae > Macrobrachium > Macrobrachium nipponense. The sequence goes on along the minus strand of NC_087220.1, from coordinate 12,322,820 downwards.
GCACTCTAGTTTCAGTATAGGATTTTTGTTACTTGGATTACTAAAACATTTATATATTTTTTATTCTGTCAGAATATGCCTATGTATTGTTGTGTAAAATAAAATGGAAGTCCATCAAAACATGCAAGAATAACCTCGGGACTTGGACTTACATGAGAGAAATTTTTTTTTATTTCACTTTCACGAGAGAGAGAGAGAGAGAGAGAGAGAGAGAGAGAGAGAGAGAGGAGAGAGAGAGAGAGAGAGAGAGTTCAGTTGGGAATGGAAACCTGAATGTCGTGCCATTGTTTTAGGCAAATTAACAGAAATTATTTCTTTCCTTCGAACTCAGATCAAGTTGACAAATTTTTTGCACTTTTTTAATGGAATGTTTTCTATTTTGAAAACCTTCATCAAAATATTTGAGGATTATTCGCTTTGAAGAATCCAATAAAAAGGAAAAAATTCAGAGAAAATTTTGAAAAACTGTTAGATTTTAGAGGGTATAAAGTAGATAATTTAGTGTCAACATTTTCTTTTAAAACGACTGATATTCATAAATAACAGGTGATAGCTGAAAACAAAACCTTTCAAAGCGGATATATATACATACATATAATATATTTATATATATATATTATATTATATATATATATATATAGTATATATATATATATTATAGAATAATATATATAATATATATATAATGAATAACTTGATCACGAAGTTTATAAAACGTGATGCTATGTATAAATAAAGTTTTTTTTGGCCACGAAGGAAAAAATGAAAAAAAAAAAGCGAGATAGCCGAGTACTTTCGGTCCTATTCGGGCCCTTTACTGAAAGTACTCGGCTATCTCTCTTTTTCATTTTTTTCCTTCGTGGCAAAAAATTACCTTTATATATATGATATATATATATATATATATATATATATATATATAGTATATATATATATATATATATATATATATATATATATATATATATATATATATGTCTTTTTTGTTACATTACATTGAAGTCGAGAGACGAGTTCACGAACCTCATGGAAATTCCTTTTTTTATGTCGCTAAGTTTTATGATTTTCGGCTTTTTCTTTTTTGTTATTTTATTAATTTTTTTCAGCTCTGAAAAAAGAAATAAATAAAAAAAGTTAGAACGAAAAAGCAGAAAATCATGAAAATCATCGACATAAAAACAGGAATTTTCATGAGGTTCGTGAACTCGTCTCTCGTCTTCAATGTACTGTAAAATTAATTTTTGAATTCAATTTTCCAAGGAGGTAAATACAAGTCAAAGGCACACACACGCACATACACACATATACGTATATATCCGTTTTGAAAGTATATTCAGCTATATTGTTGTTTTTCCATATAATCCCAAACTGTTTTGTTGAAGGTTTTCAAAATAGGAAAATTTCCATTAAAAAAAGTGCCAGAAATTAGTCAACTTGATTTGGAAAACAACCTTTAATATTAATGGGAAATTGTGTGAACGAGCAAACAAGAACATGCTAGTGTTACTTAGGACCACCATAATTGGTAATGATGGGAATTGGGATCGGTATATAGGTACAGTTCAGCAGTGATTCTATCAAAATGTCTGTAATCGAAGCATTATTCTCTTGCCAGGTGCGAGGCGCATTTGATTTGTTACCCGTACCTTCCCATGGGGAGAATACGATTAGGTCATTATTCTCTACAGAAAAAGAAAAACATACTTGTCTCAGTCGTAATCTCTCTTCAAAGACGCCAGAAATCATGAGATGTCAAAATTGCTGCTGGGAATAACGTGTTCATGAAGGTTAATGTTAGAAATGAGATCAATTATTAATTAGGTTCAAAACTTGAGGGTCCTTTTTGGGTTATAGAAGAAAAGAGAGGAAATAGGTTTGTAGTCCTGGATGAGAAAAGAGTTTTTTCCAGGTTAACGAATACATCTGAGATCAAGAAGACGGAAAAATCGTCAAAAGAAATTTTAGCCGTGATCGGCATTTTGTTATCTTTTCTCCTTCTCTATTTTTCAAATTTCGTTGGTAAAATGTGGAGACAGGGGTCAGTAAAATTGTATGTCTTCTTTTTTTTTTTTACCCTTTTTCCTCTTTGGTCAGTTTTATTTAATAATTACTTTTCCTTTACTCTCTTCCTTGTCATGCGAAATTGCAGTGATTCGGCGGAAATTGCTGTGGTAATTGTTGTAAAAATGGGGGAATTTAGGTGAAATAGTGCTATAAAGTACCATGGAGTTTGAGGGTATTCTTGGAGTTTTTATTTTGTTGGCCAATAATTTTTTATATATTTTATAATTGGTGTTATGGTGTTACTAGATGAGTCATGAATGTTGTGATATTACTTGTGTTATTTTGGTGATAATGATTTATAGGGTTAGGAACCAATGGGGTGGTTATCTGGTTTTTGGTTCTTTGTGGTTTTATGATTCTTTGGTGACCTATAGACAGTCATTTATGTTGAATAGCTTTCTGAAATTAAACGACGCCGGGGTGGTTTTCTTTGGTATTATATCTTTTTGGCGGTATTAGAGTGGTTTCGATATGTTCAACCTGAGGATAGGTGTCTTTACTTCGGTCATTATATAATTGGGGTGGATTTCTTGTACTAGTGCTGATTAGGGGACCATTGAGGATTTAATTTGGGAGTTAATGGTGATTTGTGATGTTAGTGAGGATTTTCGGGGTTAATGGTGACTTTGGGTGTTTATGAGGCTAGTTTGACAGAAGTCTGTGGGTTTTATTTATTGATTTTGGAATAAATAGGTTGTTTGGTGGTGATGACGTGATTTTGTGATAAGTTTTAGCATAACCATGTTTATGGTGCATACACAGCTTTCCCCTTTGCTTGGAAACTTCTTACATGTCTGAATAAAAAAAAAAAAAAAGTACTTGATCCACACCCCTCTTCCAGGTCTCAGCCAACGTTACTCTTCCTTTAAAAACTGTTTGTAAGTAAGTCTCCTTGGCCCCTTATTTATTGATTTTTTTTTCGGGGGCGGGGGCGTTATCGGTGTAGTGTGAGTGTGTGTGTGTGTGCGTGTGTGGGGTGTGTGTGTGTGTGTGTGTGTGTGTGTGTGTGTGTGAATAATTATAATAACCACAACGTCCTCTTAACTTCTCTAAATCTTCACACTTTTTGGATATGTTCGCCACCGCAACTTGACCTCGTTCTGATACTCTGAATAAGGGTTCGAATTATGCTTTGGACATTAACATTACTTCGTATTATGCGTATAAAAAGTGTGTGTAAATCGAAAACAGGGGACTTCGAGGGTCTACCAGTTACCCATTGTTCATTTCAAGTTGTAGCTTTTTATTAGTCATTTATGACCTTTCCTTACCTGGGTTGTGTCTATTGACATAATCGATGATGAATTTAATGTAGGATTGCAAGCATATCCAATAACACTAAAATAGTATGGAAACTAAAATGTATATCATCTTCGACTATGATTATATTAATTTAGGGTTTCACAATAATCTAGTAATGCGGAATATTTATGCAATCATTAACAATGCGGACAGAAAGAATATTCATCCTTTCCATCTGGTCAAACCATAACTAATTGTAACTTGCTTCTGGTGGCAGAAGATTTATCATTTAACAATACCTTGCATTTTTCCAAAATGTTGTCTAGCTATATAACACCAAAATTGGTAGACATTTGCAACTATCAATAAATAATCATGGAGAGAGAGAGAGAGAGAGAGAGAGAGAGAGAGAGAGAGAGAGAACAATAATGATGAGAGAAAAATTAATACTGACTACATAGAAAACTGTGTATTTGCTGCTTACGCATGAATGTTCCGGATGCTTTTGATGTTGCTAAGGAACGATTTATAAATATTTATCTTTAGCTTTTAGAAGCAGTCTTCAAGATTTTACATGGTGTAAAGTGGTTTGCTGGACCAATACGCACTCAGGGTGACATTGAATTGTTAATCCCTGATGACAGATCGATGTTTGGTTGTGGCAGTCCTGGTCCCGCTTAGGATCTTTTAGACACTTGAATATTCTTGGAAGACATTCGGTAATCTACTTCTAGATGATTTCTAATTTTTTTTGACAGATTCCATGTTAGCGAAGGGTTTATTTCATTGTTTTATATATCAGTTTTTCATCCCCCTTACATCATACACCCTACCCCTGGTTGGTTCCTGATGTAGAGGGACAAAGTTCCAAATTAGCTTTTCATAGGTATGAATATTTTACCTGGTAGGATTACTGCAAACAAACAAGTTGGGAGTTTCATTTTTTATTCATTAACAGAGTTTGCTTTATTCAAGGAAGAGCAGGATCTTCGTGGAGTTTTCTTGTTTTCATCCCAACTATTTTTCCGTTGCAGGAAAACAAATTCTTTTATTTCTGGAGGAGTGTTGCTTCTTCCGAGTGGTCTGAACAGCGGAGATTCATGAAAGATTCCACTGGTGGTACCTTTCAAGAGCATTGGCAAAATATCCCAAGGTGTGAAGTCCATTGTTTGATGATTTTGTGTTGTAGCTATAGCACTTATAGGTTGTTATACAAATGTATTTTCCCTTTTCCTATGCCAGGAATTTTTTAATTTTTAATTCTAAGCATAATATCTAAAACACACATTTCTAATTAATTACATCACTGAGTGCAAGAATGTGTCTGATCTATAGTTCCTGTATCTAGAAGATCAACAGAAATGATTTCCATGGGATTCCATTAGCAAGATGGTTATAAGGAATGGTAATTTCTTTCGATAAAATTTGATAACAGTAAAATCGGTTTAAAGCAAAAAGCATTTCTGTCTTACAGAACTTCTTTAACATATTAAATTCAACGTTAATGTCCTGTATTTCTTATCGTTTTTGCTTGTCATGGAATAAAAAATATAATTACTCAACTTAAGTAGGACATAAATAACCTATCAACCTAATGATATGAAAACTCACACTATGTGTTGACAACATTTTAAAAAACTTACGAATGAATCAAACATCAGCACCTAATTGCAAAATATGATTCAAGATTTCCATGTTTCTATTGCAGGCCCTAAAATAAACTGCCATGACGGCACTCTCATATATTATTCCTTAAGAAAAATTAAAATAATAATTCCATCTTCTTTCCCCAGGTCTTTCATAATTCCCAAACATGGATATATCCAAAGTCTTACCAAAGCATTACATGTTATATAGCATATTGTTATAGATATAATTGCTCTTAGCATCATAATAGTCTTGCGCATGGAAATGAAAGATAATTAACTAACAGATTTCTCTCTCAAACAAGAATTTCCAAACTTTACTGTGTCCACTTTTCTATTCAAAGAAAATAAGCAAAAAATAATGATAATAAAATAAAATAAAATGTTCAACATACTATCGACGAGACCAGTACCCTCCCTGCGTGCACAGGACGTAGAGAGAGAGAGAGAGAGAAAGAGAGAGTTTAATACCAATATGCAATTAATGTGAATCTTTTTCTGCTGGCTGCTCCATTTCATTTCGATAAAAAGAAGTCAAGAGAACAAGCGTGACTGTAATATTGAGATTTTGCCTAATCTGCCCCTGGAAAAGAAGAGATATGAAAATGAAGTTTTAATCAAAATTCTTGTATTCTAATATCAAACCTTCCCCTTCGATTAACCAAGGAAACTGAAATGAGAACAAATATGAAATCTTCGGTTTTTATGCAATTATATTGAAATTAAACACAGATTCATCTTCGCAAATAAAAATAAAGACATTTAACGAATCGAAATATAATGTGTTTACCAATAAGCAATCGGATTTCCTTCACTTACTTCAAATTATATTATTTTAAATTAATGTGGAACATGGACCCAAAATTGAAAAAGAAAACTTCGAGAAAATAATCTTTAGAAAATCCGAAAAATATTAAGAGTCTCAAATTGGGACTGTCCTTAAAATCTGGATACGCTTGGTTCTGAATGTACTTTAATATTTATTTTTAATGGTTCTTAAGGTATACATTGGACAACAAGGAATTTTATACAACAAACGAACCACAAAACATAGAATATTCTTTGCACCTCCATCTATCTATCAAATGAAATCACTACTTTTAATATTTTGTTTATTGTAGCTTCTGTTCTTGTAATAAAATATTGTGTAGGTAAGCAGCGCAATTGAAATTTTAAAAATGGAGCGTCAGAGATGTTCAATAGTAGAGGATGCCATGACGGGGCTGTTACACTACATTTAACAAATGTATTGTGGTATATATTCAGCTGACGATAAAATAAAACTGGTTAATTAAACATTAAAAATCATTTAATGAGCTCGCCATTTATGTTACAGGTCAAAAGACTCGACATATGTGGAAATTATAAATCAAAATGTCCAAGTCTTAACAATAAATGCATTTTTATGAAAACGTTCTCATGTGTTCACTATTTGTTCATTCTGAAGTTCCGGCTGCACGACATCCTCTGGGACGAAGTTCCGGAGTCTGAACTGAGAAGTTCAGCGAATCTGGTTGCTCTCGGCAGTTAAAGGGGATCAGGGATCAATTGTCAATGTGAAAGATCTCTGTTGAAATACAACAGATGATAAAGTGACAAACAATAGTCCAAGTCATAACAGAAACCTACCACCACGAACTACTCTATCTAAAAGAGATAAATCTCTGACAGAAGCAGCCATACATACACCGGAGAACATTATTTCAGTAATGGAAGTGCAAATGACCTCAAGCAGGTTACATTGATTTTATCATTGTTTCAAATATATGAGGCCTTACGACCAATATCTAACTTTCGTGCGGCATGTGCAGAAACGTTCATTGGATGTTTCTTGAAAGTTAGGTATGAGTCAAAAGTTACACCTTGAATAGGTAAAGCTTCAGACTAGAGCAGCAAAGTTCCATGCACCTGAAGGAGAAGCTGGGATGGGTAATTTGTATATGCTCGCATAAAAACACACACACTCGTATATAATATATATATATATATATATATATATATATATATATATATATATATATATATATATATATATATATATATATATATATATATATATAAATATATATATATATATAGGCCGTGGGTATTTGCACCCGGAGGTGAAAATGACGCAATGGTATTTACACCCGGAGATCTGAACCATGTATCGACCAGTTCTATTGTTTATTTTGCTTATACGAAATACTACCATTCAGTATCGGGACTTTTTTGATAAATATGGTATTTGAACCACTTCTCATTATAATGCATCGATTTTTTTTCTTTTTTCTTATGAAATTATACATTAATTTAGATGCTAAATCTATTCAGTATTTGAATTTTTCGATAACTATGAGATTTTAAACAAGTGCCATTCAATTATATTGATTTTATTTTATTGTAGTTTATGTTACCGATGAAGCTATGCCTATTTAACCAGTCTCGTCATACCAATATACCATAATGGTTCATTTTAAATCATCACCTTAACAGGAAAGTCTGGATGTATTTTTATGTTCTTGGTTTGGAGTAGAGTACTGTTGCCTACCATGACAGCAATATTCAGCTCTTGGTCTTTTGTACATTCAGAGCGTCTCGACTGTTACAGGTATTAGAATCTTTAATAAAACTCATAAAAAAGATATCTTATTTTATTAGCTAAATTGTACAGAACATTTTTGTGATAATGGGATAATAAAACAGTGGTTAGAATATAAAAGAATCAAGCTGCAATTACTTCACGTAAGAAGAGTAATTTATTTCGATTACAATAAAATGAGATGTGCGTTTTTTATTCATTTTTGTCGCACATTTGACTAAATCCTTGCTGATATTTTTTACTCTGCTACTGGCCATCCGCTTTCTAGAAGTTGAATTAAATCGCCCTTTTGGTTTTTATTCCTTCGGTCGACTTCAACACTCTACAACAGGGGGATGGGCGTTAACTTTACGGATATGTTGAGAGATGGTTAGGGTCTCATCTTGACAATTCTTATATTTCTCTGCTGATGTAAACGGCCTTTTTTTCACTCTGAAGTTTACAAAGTGAGCTTTGCCTCGAAGAGGTTATGTGTGGGATGATAGCTATAGTTAGACAGGATTTGTTGACCTATACAGTAAATGCACTTTGCAAACAACAGACTTTTGGTGCAGAATCCGAAAGTATTTTTTGATTTTCCATCATCTTTGCAACTGCATGTTCACTGAACGTATAGAGTTCTTTTAAGTCACTTTTCTCGGTACCATATTCAAACATTTTCCATTTGCTGAGAAATTGCTGATAACGCCGCTCATCGTCAAGTATATATGTCGTTGTGGAAGCAACTTTGACGAATTGATTCTGCCATTGAAGGAAGAAGAGGAAGACAACAGATGCTTCAGTTCCCCATTCTCTGATTCGATTCGATTATTTGTGTCGCTACCAAAAGCTAATACGTTACACCTTAAGTAAATTGCCCACATTTCTTTGCATGTTGCCCAGTTATCAACCACATACTGATGCATTGAAGCACTTTCTTCATTTAACAATTTTTAGAAACTCTTTAAATATTGTCTCATTCCTTGCATTCACTAATGATTTAAGAGTACATCGAAGATTCGAAAGGTCTTACTTCCCATAACGAAGTAGGAATGACGATTCGTCAGAATCCTGGGGTTGTTAAGGTTGACGTATTCGAGTGAGAAAGGATACAGTCCTGAAACAAGTTGCAAACCAATGCTGATTTATACTACTTAGAATTATACCAACAACAAAGTGAATATAAAAAAAAAAACTAGGTGTACAAACATTTATATAAAATTCTCCCTGAAGCCAAATGTAATGAATGATATTGATGAATTGGAAAATATTACATTAGTTAGGCCAAATCATTTGACATTAAAATTGGGATATATATGATATTAACTTCAAGTTTCGATATCATAAAGATTAAACATAACATTTTCGCTGTGTAGTTTTTTCTCATAAATAATAAATATTAAGTATAAAAAGAAGTCTGCATTAAGTCTGAATTAATCTTAAAAGCAAATTCTAGTTATCATAAATGTACAAGCTATTAATAAGATTGCGTTAAAAAAATTTGTTTTCCTTTTTTTGTTTGCAAGCATGTTTCGAGAAAAAATGCAAGAAGAGGAAAACGGAAAAGAGTCAGCTTGAAGAAGAGAAGAAAAGTCATAATACTCTCGGTCAGATAGTTACATTGAACTATGCATAATGTAGCTGTGACTTTAATGTATGTTAAACATTATTCTACGAGCATTTTCAATAGCTGCTGAGAGCCTGAAAAAAGAGGAAGGAATTTTTCTTGGAAAGACTAAAGCATCAACCAGGAAGAAAAACCTTTGCGCTGATTCGTTCACGAGCAAAGGGGGATCAAATAAATACTTTACTCCCATAATATTCCAATATATGAGAATGCAGTGAGATGAATATTCTAACTCAAAAAAGCGTAAAGAAAAAGTTTTTAAATATATTATTAAAAGTGTTTTTTACTGAAGGAAATAAAAAGTCCAAAGAACATACCATTAATGACAGTATTTCATTAGTCTCTTATGATCTTTTATAAATAATCCAAAACAAAACAAATAAGGGAAGAAAGAGATCATAGGAAGTACATGATTATTCGTCACTGAGGATATAAAGACATTGCCATCCAAAAATATTTTCTGTCTATTGAAGATATTTTAGTTTTAACATTGCAGTGCGACATTAATCTTCAAATGAAGTTTTTTATTTTCTCATCATACACTGAAGTTGTAAAAGGAGTAGTAAGTAAGTTAATATTCGTCCTTAGTAGATACAATATATGAAATAAGGAAGTAGTAGATTTTTCTGTTTTGTCGAAAACTACGTTGTCCATAAAGAATTACTGACTGTCACAAAACTTTTCAAAGGATAAACGTTTTAGCTGTTGCGTAATGGTTAGTGATGAAGAATAAAAAAAAAGTCTTAAAAGCACAAGAAGAGATACGTCATAACAAATATTTTCTAATTCTAAAGCATCATCTTACTTCATTTCAACAGAAATTGATCTGTCATTATGTACAGAACTGAAGGACCTTACCTTCAGGAATTAGGCATTACTCTCCTTCCCCATTGTGTTCTTAGCGGTATCAGCTATTTACATATCCACCCCACACTCCACTTTGTGTACAAGGACCGAAGAGAAACATATGCATGGCAGTGCCTAATTTCGATCATACAGTGACCTCAAAGATGATAGTATTAGTTGAATTTACCGAAACCTTGAGGGAGCATTAGTTCAATAGTGTCGGAATCGGAACTTGCAAATATACTAGAAATTATGTGTATCTATAACGAGTAGCTGGTGAATGGGAAAGTGATTGCAAGGGCTCAGGCTGGATATACTTTGGCTCACACTGCTGTCAGTGAATTGATAGTTTCAATTCCCCTGTTCCTAACTTAACTACTGCAGAGAACGGACATGATGACCAAGTCTTTCTGAATAATAACTCTACCAGTGGCTCCAGAGATCTCTGAAGCAGCGAGTCCTTGTGACCTGACTTGAGTAGTTCATTATGAAGGGAAAGTGATGCCTGTATAGACTAAATCACAATACCTCTAACGCCACAGAAAAGAGTCGTTTATTCATATATCATGACTGTCTTTCCAATCGTGAAAAATAGCAATATACCTTTAGATATCAAGGATTTGATTATAATATATCAACTAGGGAATACAAAGGGCAGTCGCTCAAAGTCAGTATGAAAACATGAACCATAGTAACCTATTTCCGGAGTATTATTACTAATATAATTACGAGAGGTTGATGCGTTACTTTACCTAAACAAAACAAAAAAAGCTTTGGTCCCACTTCCCTTTTACCTGAGTTACACTTGTTGATTTTTATTCCTTCTTTAATAATTAATGGGTAGTCACAAACCAGTACGTAATATTGGGACTTTCGGGCCTTCTGGTGCATTTTGTTTCAAATCCTGTCCTTCACTATTCATGGAATTCTGTTTCAACGTTCAAAAAATTTTCAGTTTTATAATGTTCAGTATTATAATGCTGTATGAAACTCTTAAACGGACCTTGGAACTCTCAACCACGACGCGGTGGTAGCATGGCTAATCCTAACTTTAAATAAATTAAAAACTACTGAGACTATACGGCTGCAATTTAGTATGTTCGATGATTGGAGGGTGGATGATCAACACACCAATTTGTAGCCCTTTCTTCTCAGTGATTTTCAAGATCTGAGGTAAGGACTGACAGACAAAGAACCATCTCAATGGTTTTCTTTTACCGATAACTAAAAACGGGCTAAATTAAGTTCAATTAAGTATCTAAACAATCTTTGAATTCTTTATATAACTGTTTATCTAGAGATTCCAGAAGTAATAAACTAATATCGATATTGCAATATGGTGAAAAGGATAATAGGGAAACGTTTTATCGTCTTTTTATTTCCCGAAAACTTTATTTAAAAATCAAAATCATTTTAGTTTTTTTTGGCTTCATGGAAGAAACACTTGTTTTTATAAATTTGGTCAAGTTTTCATCAGTTCATGGTGTCATAAATACTATAGACTGAAGAGTGTTGTTGCCAGTCAGATTGCTCAATAAACAAATGACTTCCCCAATTGGAGCGCTCGTGTATAATCCGAGTTAAGCCCGAAGAGGTATAAAGCATTTGTGTTACCGGGGAAAGTTCCCCGTTGGGACAGGTGCATAAATCACTGGTTTAAAGTTAGAGTTGTCTGTCGCTCCTGACTTTGCACACTGCGCTGCCTCCTAAGAACGCTTGTTATTACTTTAGCATAACTGCCAGTTTAATAATAATACGCTCATAGTGATATTGCTAATATTACTCTGCCGAACACACAGAATAAATTACTTTGCTGAAGGATACGGTATGAAAGAATTTAGTGATATAAATAAAATACGTAAGAAACGACAGTACATTACTATATATATATATATAGATATATATATTAATATATATATATATATATATATATATATATATATATATATATATATAGCACACAGTGCAAACGAAGAACTGCAAAATTTGTAAATTTTTCTGGAGCAAAAATAGTCTCTCTAAACCTTAAATTCACACCATTGTGATATTGGAAAGTCTCTCTCTCTGTCTGTCTCTCTGTCTCTCTCTCTGTCTCTCTCTCTCTGTCTCTCTCTCTCTCTGTCTCTCTGTCTCTCTCTCTGTAAACTAAATATATAAGGATTTGTTATTCTACAATAACCTTTCAACATCTCATACTCTTTGCACTTTTGGATACGATTTATTTTTGACCTTCCATTGCACGATTTGAACCGATGTATAAATGGTCCCATTGACGGCCACACCAGTGAAGAATTGGGATACAATTTCGTTCATCTCATTTGCATTCATACCTATAAAATTTAGAGGCATTTCACTACAGCTGAAATAAGCTCACTCCCACCATCGCATTATTGCGTTTTCGAAGATAATACTCTTTATATTAAAATGTATTTTTAGATTCTTTTGTTTACTATTTTTAATGAAGATATCGGCCAGAAAGCTTCATCACGTATTTCATCAAACTATACGGGCAAACATAAAATGCCTTATAAATCAGGATGGGTAGAACTAAAGTACCTTTCAACTACTGTTCCAGGATTCGAACCAACAAACGTGATTTTTCGTCGAGCAGCATATCATGCCACGCTATGAAAAGAGATATAAGTGTGGGTCAGGGCGTGCATACATATATTCGAATTCAGAATGATTTACTAGAGCAAATGGTGATTGTCAGGTAAGGTGACGTTTTTCTAAAAAAATGCAACCACACACACACACACACACACACACACACACACATATATATATTATATATATATATATATATATAGATATATATATATTATATATGATATATATACATATATATATATTATATATATATATATATATATATATATATATTTATTTATTTATATTTATATATATTGGTGCTGCTACTCAGAAATCTAGTTGCTGTCGGCAAGTAAACGGGATCAGAGATTAATTGTGAATGTGAAAGCTCTCTGTTGCAATACAACTTATGGAAAAGTGACAGACAATAGACAATCCGTTGATGGTCCAGTTCACAACTGCAAATATTGGAAACAGAAACCTACCACCATGAACCACTCTTTCTAAAAGAGGTAAATCTCTGACAGAAGGAAACTTCCACACAGGAGAACAGTATTCCAGTACAGGAATTTCAAATGACCTAAAAGAGATTGCATTCACTTTACCATTATTATAAATATATGATGATTTACGAACAACACATAACTTTCGTCCGGCATTTGATGAAACTTTCGACGATGTTTCTCGAAAGTTGAATGTGACCAATAGGTAAATCTTCAGACTAGATCAGTAAAGTTCTATCCACTTGTGTGTGTGTCTGCTTGCGTGAGTGTGTGTATACGTAAAATTTAACTAACGCATTACAAACATATTACGTAAATAAACAATAACCCCATCAGAATTTGTAAATCAAAATATTGATTGTAACCGAGAAATGTAGCACCCCCCCCCCCCCCCCCCCCCACACTCGGTTCTTCCCTGCCAGTTGACGGAATTATTTATGCACTGATCAGCTCATCTCTCTCTCTCTCTCTCTCTCTCGTCTCTCTCTCTCTCACCTCTCTCTCTCCCTCTCTCTCTCTCTCTCTCTCTCTCTCTGTGTGTCTGTGTGTGTGTGTATGGTAGTGGTATTGTATCTCTTAAAATAAATTTGGAGAACCATTCTTATTTCATTTGTTTAGAAATTGATTTGGATTAAAACACATTAATTTGGTTTATCATTTTCTAAATCGATGATAAAACGCCAAGTAACCAAAATTGGGAAATATCAACGTTTTGTAACCGTAAAGGGAAGCAAATAGTTCCGGGGTGAAAATAAAAGTATGAAAAAGTATCGAATAATTTTTTTATTATTATTTTCACTTTTTCCTCCATATCCCCCAGCTTTTATAACTTGATTCTCTACTTACTTCCTTTGTAATATACTTTTGGAGCTTTAATTATATTTATGTCTTACAGGGTCCTATAGTCTGATATTCCTATTTTTTGTTACTTGCTATTTTATTAACTAGTAGAAATAACACCCATTATAGCAAGATTGTCCTTTTTAACTTGACTCTCCTTGCCTCTATGACCTAAGGGGAGCTTAACTTAACGTTACTTGCCTCTACATGACCCGAGGCCGGTTTGACTTGCCCCAGAGTTTTAAGGAAAACTGGCAACGTGGCTCCAAATATGTGGAACGTTTAAAAAAATATATTATAGATATTTTTTTTTACAGAGGTCTTAATATTCGATAATGACAATAGGAAACTGATTATTGTTTTGTATAGACAATCTATAGTACTACCTAAAGTGCACAGCACGATGGAAAAAGCACACAGTAATATTTCTAACTAGAATACAACAAAAGAAATAAAAAACTTGGGGAAAACACTTCGCCAAAAAATGACCTAATTCCAATTATGAAATTTGTTTCTCAATTAACATTTATAAAAAAAAAATGAACTCCCGTGGCAGTAGAAATAAAAATACAATAGTCTCGGACAAAATTTTCTCCAGGAAGAGTTTATAATTCATTTATTTGGCTACTGGAATTTCAAGTTGGTGTTCAGTAAGTATCTTTAATCTGATGCACTGAGTGAGATCTAACAGTATAAATACATTCTTATCAAGCAGCCTTTATCTCTGCCGTTTGAAGGACAAATTATATATCTTGGATTTAATGGAAATTATCGAAACTAGTATGCTGATCCTTATAAAGTTTCATTAGGGAATTTTATAGTACCCCAACTTTCCCTTCCTCTAAAGAGAAGTCACTGTGAATTCAGTATGTATGTAGTATGTATGTATGTTGTATGTATGTATGATGATGTATGTATGTATGTATGTAGTATGTATGTATGTATGTATGTATGTTCTTCAATTCTTAACTAAGAAGTATAGAAAACCTTCAATAAAGTTACTCAGTTTTCACAGATCTTGATTATTTATTATGACAAGAACAGTTTCTATTCTTTTTTTACTAACAATCTAATTAGATATAGATTGCTGCACCTGGTCTCGCTACGAACGCTAATATTTGCTAAGCTATTTTCTTATATATTGCAGGTAATTTTTATTATTTTGAACGTATCCTTTTAAACAGTATTTTAGTAACAGTTGCATTTTCATTTTAGAACGTTTTCCTGGTGTATTTGAATTCGACATATTAATTTTTGTAACTTATGCATTCATCTTTTTGGCTGTTTTGAAAATTTTGGAATTAAGTATAGAGGAACGTAAACAAAATATAGGAGATAGAATATGCATTCATTTCTAACCTTTGCTCTTTTTCCATGAGTAATTTTGTAATGAAATTATAAATTGTACAGAACTCACTTTAGTGATGAATTTTCCATCATCATATTCATTATAATCATAGCTCTTTTTAGTTAATCAAATTATATTCCATTAATAAATGACATTTAATTCAGAATTGCATGAAATATATTTCATATTAATTTCAGTTTTAGATTTCGTGATATCTTTTTTGTTTTAAACCTGCTACTCCATTATGAATACTGATAGATATCCGCTGATGCAAAAAGTTTGACTATTTTAACTTCTATTTTTATCTCATCTAACTTCCACACTTTTGCCAGCATACTATTTTTATAACCGAATCTTCATGTGTATCTGATCAAGTAAGATTATTTCAACCTCATGCACCCCTCCCGCACACACACACACACACACACACTGATTTTCCAACCACGCTGTCTAATTTTCCCAATTCTGTGTTTGACTTTCTTGAATAATTTTGCCATCCGACAAGAGGAGTAGAGGATTCCACTCCCGCTGGTTTTGTAAACAAACTCCTTCTACAGTCTAGACGTCATTTGATCGTCTCTCGGTGGTTTTGATAATTTGGTCTTCATATATATATATGCATATATATATATATATATATATATATATATATATATATATATATATATATATATATATATATATTATATATATTATTCATACAGAAATAATAATAACTTGAGTCGTGGGCCACGTAAATCTGTTGCTGCAGGTGTACTAGGAATGAATCCAAGGGATGCTGATTAGATAATTAAAGGCAGCTTACTTAGATTTTCGCCATTGACTCTTTTCTTTTATTGTTATGAAAGGGGCGTTACACTGAAATAAGTGGTGCTCGAATCTTTCGTTTTCCCTTTATTTTAGTAACAAGTTTAAAATTTTTATGACCTTCCTTCAAGATTTGTGTAGCTATCCAAGGTCTAAGTTCCACAAAGTATCCAGAATACAATATATAGACCAAAAACAATATAGATACACTTAAAGACTGAAGTTATAGCTTGTGTTACCAACCACATTATTTCTAACATTTCTGTTCAATAACGATTAGACAATTGCATTATTCTGAAAAGTCACTTTAATCCAAGGATGAATACTGATTTGAAAAATATGTTATAATGGATATTTCTGCTCACTTCATTTCAACATACCTTGGCCTATCATTATGCACAGAACTGATGGACCTTACCTTTGGGAATTAGGCATTACTCTCCTTCCCCTTATTTTCTCAGTGTCTTCAGCTATTTACATATCCACCCCACACTCCACTTTATGTACAAGGACCCAAGAGAAGCATATGCACTGTAATGCATAATTTCGATCATGCAGTGAACTGAAAGATAATAGTATTAGTTGAATTTACTGAAGCCTTGAGGGAGCATTATTTACATAGTGGCTCAATCAGAACTTGCTAATTCCCAAACGTATGGTCCTTCAGTTCTGTACATAATGATAGACCAACATTGATTTCTAAAGAAGAGATGTTCAAATTGCAGAGATGACATGACTGCTAATTTAATATATTTGACAAAAGGATCGAAGAATATATGCTGGTAACGATAAGAAAAAAAAATTATTAATAACCATTAAAGACATATCTAATTAGCCTGCCATTTATATTATAGGTCAAAAGACTGAAATTATGTGGGAATTATAAATTTAAATATCCATGTCTTAACTATATGAAGTTCCAATTACAGGACATCCTCTGGGAGGCTGTTCCACAATTCAACATTGAGAGGAATAAAGGACCTCTGAAAATGAGAAGTTCAACAATGAACCACATTTCTTGTATATTGGTGTTGATGCTCAGCGAATCTAGTTGCTGTCGGCAAGTAAACGGGATCAGGGATTAATTGTGAATGTGAAAGCTCTCTGTTGCAATACAACTTATGGAAAGTGTCAGACAATAGAAAATCCGTTGATGGTCCAGTTCACGACTGCAAATATTGGGAAACAGAAAACTACCACCACGAACCAGTCTTTCTAAAAGAGGTAAATCTCTGACACAAGGAAACATCCACACAGGAAAACAATATTCCTTTAAAGGAATTTCAAATTACCTAAAAGAGATTTAATTCATTTTATCATTGTTATAAATATATGATGTTTTACGAACAATACCTAATTTTCGTCCGGCATTTGATGAAACTTGTAACGATGTTTCTCGAAAGTTAAATGTCAGTCAAAAGGCACATTATAGAAAAGTCACCAGTCATATACACAAAAGTGCCTTTTACGACCTATATATAAAAATCCCTTTGATTTTCCCGGCTCTAAAGGTCAGAGAGAACCAATGATCTTAAATTTTAAACCAAATCAATGCCTAATGGGTAAAAAAAAATCACCCACGTATCAATTTGTATTATAATGATTGATACTTATCCCATTGTTTAAGCTTAATGAACAATTCTACATACCTTTAAGGTAAATAAGAAACAGTAAATGGTGATTATAATCGTAAATATTTTGCGTATGATGAATGTTTGCATTCTGGTTTACGCTTTCAGATTTTGTCCGAATATAGATATTTATTAAAACACACACACACACACACACACACACACACACACTTCAATAAGTATGCTCATAATATTGGTTGTCGGGGATACGATAAATGGCCTTCTTATAATTTAAAGTTCAATAGGCATGTAATACAAGCATGTTTTCTTCCTGATTGAGAAATAGTTCTCTAGTGTTTTAAATAAAAAAAACTTACTCTTACTAAGAAAAAATAGGCGACCGTTTTATGCAAATTTACTAGAAAATACAGATTCCACTATGCAGCCTTTGTGATAGACGAACACTAATTCTAGACTGAATGTGCTGGTACCTAAGTCATGCCGACAGACATTCTAGTAAGTGCTTCCGGACCACGAGAAATCAGTATGCTTATTTAGAATTAAACACCCTAAAATTATAATATGTCTAAAAATTCCAGCTGCTTAGCATTTAACTAACATTAAAAACTTTTGTAAAACTAGTTATCCTTTTCTTCTATGTCCGAAGACAATTACTGTCTCTAAGACTGCGTCCTACCATTTTCTGAATTTCTAAATCTGGTCATTTAGAAACTAGCACTAAGTCGATCACTGCCCTGATCCATATGGAAATTGTAATGATATAATTAATTGCTCCTGGTTCATCTTTGCGGCAAAGGCAAGAATATCATTTTGGCTTTTTTTTCGTGGGATTTCAAAAAATTACATATTCGACTCCAATCCTTGAGACATTGTTCAAAATCGGATGAAAGAGCGATTAGAATACACCCTTTTCCTCCAATGGGGTCTTATAAGAAATAAACCAGCAACCGGTGATTAAGTAAAGATAGAATTCATAAAAATTTTGCTTACGAGTTGCAAAAAAATAAAATTCATTGGTTTACACTGCAAAATGGTGGCATTTCTTGGAGTCTGATTTTGACAAACTTGACAATTTAATAGACAATTCAATATAAAATGTTTATTATACATCCGAAGCATGCATCCTTTAAAGAATGGATGGATGTCTCAAATAAGTGCTTTAACACTGTGTAAACAACAATAATGACGTTATAATCACTAATGATAGTAGGAATAGCAATAACATATACATTATAATCACGTTTTAGTAAATGCAAGAGTTAGATGATTTTTACATGCAGTTTTATTTCAATAATGTTTGTATAGTATTAAAGAATTCCTTAGCT
The DNA here is from genome assembly GCF_015104395.2 of Macrobrachium nipponense. Lineage (NCBI taxonomy): Eukaryota > Metazoa > Arthropoda > Malacostraca > Decapoda > Palaemonidae > Macrobrachium > Macrobrachium nipponense. Next base: position 12,303,828 of record NC_087220.1, on the reverse strand, counting down.
TACAATTGTTCCTGCCTTTCTCATCAGACGAAATTTAAAGGAGACTCAACCTTTTGTAAGAACAGCAGTATTAGCCAGCAATAATTCACCACATAAAAAGAAAAAAATACCTTCTAAAATCATTATAAAAAAATAGGAGAGGATAACATGATTCGCTGAATGAATAAACACAAAATAGAAGAGGATAACATACGATTCACTAAATGAATACCATTTTGTTATATAACTTGTATACGCAGCAATACATATATCCTAAAACATAATTCAATCTGTTATCTGTGTTTCACAATACTTTCCATCGACTGTCGTATCTCTAAAAAAAATAAAAGAAACAATATGAAGTGTTCATAGCTCTTAGTTTATCTCTAAATAAGTTATAAACAAATTCGCTACAAACTGCTATGCAATACAACTCTCATTAACCTGTAAATGTTTGCACTAGCAAATTCTGAAACATGAGCTATAAGAGTAAATAACCCGGTCGTATTTTATAGCACGAAATCTCCATTAACCCTGGAGGCAATGTGCTTTAAATAAAATATTCCGGGGGAGTCATATCCATTTCGTATCACTACCATGAACGGAAATTACAGTGTCTTCTATTGACATCAGTAAACATTTTATGATATTCTGTTCTCTTTTCCTATGGCTTTCCTATTTAACCCATATGAAACTGTCATATAAGAGTGGATCGGCCTACTGTATGGTTCTTTTTTTGGTTAGGATTCAGCAGAATGCCACTGTGTTCCCAAGATGCTTATATAATACGATCAGTTTACAAGCAGCTGTTAATGTGAGATTCGGTTTGAGGCGTCTCGCTGCAATAGCGTTGCTTTTCGAGGTTCATGAAGGGAAAAGAGTCATCGATAAGTAGCACAAAATACGAATACACTAGTGCCAAATAAAGAGGAAGCCAGAGGATGAATTTTGGACTCTGTATCTTGCAGCACTCCATTGCTTTACTTTTTTTCATGGCTTCTACCTTTATTTATGTATTCATCGCGTTCCAAATTTTCGTGTTTATATATATAATATATATATTTATATAATATATATATATATATATAGATATAATATATATATATATATATATATATATATATATATATTTATATATATATTATATATATATATATATATAGATACTATATGTATGTATATAATATATATATATATATATCTATATATATATATATAGTATATATATATATATATATATATATAACTAAAACACGATAATTAGGAACGTGGTGAATATAAATAAAGGTAGAAGCCATGAAGGAAAGTAGAACAATGGAGGGCTGCAAGATCTTTCGATTCAACATCGTCAGTTCGGATACAGTGCATAATCATTGTTGTCAAGATAAAATCATTCTTTTTATATGATTTTTTCCGTATGAAACAAGTCCAGATGTTAATTTTCATTCCATCTAGAATAATTTAATTTGTTGATGTTAGCATATTGTTTAAGTATTGGTAATGTCGATAAAGTTTTATTCTCTGATATATTACACGTGAAAATATAAAAAAAATTACTAAAGTTTGGCTAACTACAAATGGACAATCAGTTGCTGATATTATCTGACAGATGTCAAGTTTGATATGTTTTTCTTCCTGAGTACATACTGGTATATCTAGTGCATATAAATGTTTTCCCATGCGCGAAGCAGTCAAACATTTCCTCAGTCCAGAATTCAAATATATTTGATTTTATAAGAAACAGAAAGTTGTTCATTTGGAACCAATACTTTTTTCCCCATACCTCGTTGAGAATAGTTTCGTTTCTAATCCCAGATCTCGAAAGAGACATAAAAGGTGAAGTAACTGAAAAGGGAAAGCGTTTTCTATATGCAAATTCATCAGAATGCGATGAGGAAGCATAAAGGAAAATAAAATTATTAAACACTAGAAAGTTAAACAGAGTTGGTTGGGAGGTAACCTTTTATTTCGCGTTTCTGATAAATAACTGTAAATTATTCACTCTGGGATCTTTGCAAGAAATCAAAATAAACTGTGTTTTGAATAGTCTTTGCCGATTACATTAAATTAAACATGGAAAATGTAGACCTTACAACTTATTGATATTGCTCAAGAATTACTTACAAAGACAATTATAGTTGTTCTTGAAGAAACTCGTTATTTTCTTTTTCGTATTTCAAAGTAGGCTTTTGTTAGTAAAGTTTATTTCTTTAGACAATATGATAATTGATTTCCTTCAGACAACTTATAGAGAGAGAGAGAGAGAGAGAGAGAGAGAGAGAGAGAGAGAGAGAGAGAGAGAGAGAGAGAGAGAGAGAAAAGAAACTTTCTAATGCTTCGAAAACAATAAGGAGATAGGGACGCGGCAGAATCTCATTGGAGAAAGGAAATCAAAGTAATCTCTGGGTAGGCCTCACGAATTACACGACTGAGGAAGATAAGAGTTTCCGGGAAGGCAAAAAACGGAATAAGTGAACGGGTTTTTTGAATTATTAGCCCCGGAAAGAGTCAGGGAAAGATACAAAGAGGCGAGTGGGCTTTTATAATCAGATTTACTTTGAGAATGGATGGATCTTTTCATGAAAGAATAGTGGCAGAGTGGTAGTATTTTTTCCAGTGTAGTTGGAGTAAGAAAAAAAAAACAGGTGTGTAGTCGAATCCAGTGGAAAATGTATATGGAGAAATAAGATTTATGTAAATATTATGATTCTATAGCAGGGTGAAGTAACATGCTTATGCATGCGTCAATTTCACACAGGAAATCCATTGTTCAGGAACGCTAGCTGTACCACGTCACTCCTTTCTGTAACATAAAGGGAAATGTTGAGAATTATATAGAATTTGAATAGAAAGTAAACAGAAAGTAGACTAAACTACCTTCTAACAGGAGAACAGTGAATGTGATCATTTATTGTTACTATTTTTAAAGTTGTGAGCACAGTTTTGACTTTGCTCTTTTTCTATTCTTTCCAAAAACTGTCTAGTAGTTGAAAAAATTCCTTAATTTCATTTTAATGACATGTCAAACTTGATTGATTTATCGCTTGTCATCTGTTTGTCATACTCATCTAACGGCCGTATGCCAAATCCTGAAGTGGGTCAATGGCATCTAAAGTGAATTGCGCCCCCTTTGACATTGTCTCTCATTGTATTACAGTCTTGATCTAATTCGACAGAAGCCAGTAACAGGTAGCAGCCCCTTCACTTACCAGAATGCACACTATGTCACATGAGTTCTGTCTGACCTGACCCTTAACCCTTTGTATCTGACCCTTCCCTCGTTATTGTCATTGGAGCCTTCAGCATCCGCAACTCTGCCTCCTCACACCTGCATTCACGCCTGCTGACCCGAGCCTCTTGACCTTAGCTAGCACTATTGTCATCCTTTTTCCACACCCCTCTACCAGCGTCTAGTGACCTCTTTCATTCAGGTACTCACAAAGGATCAATCCAGTTTGACGAGTTCAAACCAGTTTTGGGAGACATATCCACTTTGGACAAGATGCTTCCAGATTCCCCGAAACTGGGTATAAATATGACCTGGCCTAGCCTACCAAATTGCACTTTGCCCCGGCCTATACCGGCAGTAGTGTGTCCGGCATGATGCTCTAACCAGCCCTGCAGTCTCATCCCATTCTGTAATGGTGTTGCAAGCGGCATCTTGAATAGACGCATAAAGGCCAATTCTTGTTTTACATTATCTTGAATATATATATATTCTCATTAAAAACCGTCTTGCATATATGGTTCACAACCACGAATAAACATATAAAGGCTTAATTTGTTACAATAGCTTTTGGATTTTACTTGCCAAAGCAGTCTCATTCATCTGGATTTCAAAGAAATCTACAAGACATTCAAGAATGACGTTGATCCTTTCAGCCTTTATTATACACTAGTATTTTTCCCGTGGGAAAAAATGGCTAAATTATAAATATATATTATTCTGACTTTCGTTTCAATTATTAAAATAAGAATCTTAAATATCAGTTAAGTATAAACGCTTTTCATATGAATAAAACCCATCTCAATGTTCTTGATTAAAACATGCTATCTGTCCGCGGACGGACAGCGAACCGAGCCAAAAAAGTTGCATCCACCACATTAACGTTGCAATGCGCACGCGCAACCGTTTGGCCTGAAGTTCATCCATTGACATGAGCTATTTACCCAGCTATTTGTCCAGGTTGTCCACACTAACGTTCAGTTATAACTACACAGACCAACTGTGCAGTTATAACTGCGCTGGCATAACTGAACGTTAGTGGCAGGCTTAACATTTGTGGGTGTTGGTTAGTTTGACTATTGTGCAGGTTCGTTTCGCCCGTTCGGTTAAAAGTCACAACTGTAAGGGAAGTAGTGAGTGCGGATAGATTGTCATTAGAAATCAGTGAAGAGCTCCCCGAAACGGGAACCCTAGCTACACTGTTACACAGCATGTGAAGATGTCTTCTATGAGAGACTTTTAGGGTCATGTTTATATCTGCCTCTGGGAGAGTAGACGAGAACTTCTCAGGAGTGCCGATGTCGGAGGTTGCATTACTCCTCCAGGCCCTGTATAGGAAGATGCAATTATTGTCTTGGCTACTGAACATAAGTAAAAGTCTTAAGATACTAGAGTGCTAAATGCCATCAACTGTAAAATACTTTAGGTCATACAAAAAGTCCTTTGACGATTGGACACTTAAAAATATTTGACGCAGAAAAGTAGCCCTTTGTTTTATGGATGAAGTATGTTGACTGAAGTGATTATTAGCTGATTAGATATATCGGGAATTATTCACGTCCTACGATAAGTGACATAATAAGAATAATACGAGAGCAGAAAGTTAATGATATTTGGAATTAAATCCTAGGATATATGAATGCAAAGGGAAGTTATCACTCTAAGAATCAGCAGAATATTGAATGAAAAATTGAGACATTACATAAAACACAAGAGGTAATAAATAATAAATAAAGATAAAGATCAAAATATTTTTCAAATGCAATTTCTAATTCTGATTCAGAAGCTAAGTGAACGAGAAAGAGCGCATAAGACACGTAATGTATATCATCTGAAAAATTAAGTATTACAACACACTCAAGTTGCTTTCGATCACTATTTCTGTTTGTAATCCATAAGAATTATCTTTCTGTTTTACTTCTACCAATTCATTGCATATTCATGGAATGCCATTTGCAAAATGATCCTCAAGTACTAATCTGATTTGCAACTGCAATTGCATTGCAAAAGTGGTTTCCCATTGCAGAGATGAGCCATTTCGTAAATTTTGTAATAAAACGTTTCTTTTTTTATTGCAAAATAACTTCTAATTTCCGACCTATTGTATGTACGTTTAGTTTGTAAATTTATGCGTTTCTCTCTGTTTAAAATTTATTGTTCTTGCCCTGATCAATTATTCTATAATGTTCAGCAGTAAATTTTCACACATTTTAAAATCTTTTTTCAATATTCAAAAGATTGAAATAGACGCGACAGTTCCGCAATTAAGTTATTTCATAGTATCCCATTTGATGCTCAACTGATGTAGTAATGTTGAAAAGATTTGCTGGAAAATAAACAATTCCTTTTCAACAAAAAAATCATTTGCTTAGGATTTGGATATTGACTCTACCATCAGCAATCGGTTTCAACTAAAGATGAAACACATAGACTGAGGAAAGAAGAAGAAGACGAAGAAGAAGAAGAAGAAGAAGAAGAGGTTACTGAAAAAACCTACTCGTTTACTTATAATTTCATAATGCATACATGTTGCAAACATTAACATATTCTAAATAAACCCATGTTTATTATTTTGCCTGTTAATCATAATATCACCCATCCCTAGAACTAACCTTATCAAAAACAATTCCGTTTGTCGGGCCCATAAGAAAAATAGATATTGGAAATAAAATGAAACTCGATGAAACTTTTATAACCATTCCTTTAAATTAGAGTGTCCACGTAACCAGTGGATATCGAAAGTTTATCGAACATTACGGCATGAAATATTGCTGAAGCCAAGATGGAAAGATCGTCTTGGGGTTTCATTTACGGAAACGAAAAATCTAAACTCTCATGAAAATCGAGGACTTGTTTTGCTCTGCATTCCATAAGCAAGAACTGGAAAATTCAGCAGACTGAAATTTCATTTTATCCCCGTTGGTTGAATAGTGCTTACCTCGCAGTTATTTCCGAACGGCTTATATACATTACGAGAGAGAGAGAGAGAGAGAGAGAGAGAGAGAGAGAGAGAGAGAGAGAGAGAGAGAAGGGAATAGCAGACGACTTGATTTCTGGATAGATTTTTTTCTTTTAATGTCAATATTTCCGTATGCCTAATGTGATGATGGAGCTTAAATGCATATTAAAATCATTTTAAATTTATCTCATAGGCGAGTGTAATTATCAATGTGATTTGAACGTAGGTCATTGATGTAAAGCTACAGTTTCCCCAAAAAGTATTCTCGTATGCATTTAAGAGACAGTTGGTGGCAAGGAAAAGTTTGATTTAGGTGTTATATGAGGACAACAGCGAAAGAAGAGAAAATGCAAAAAGATAAAATATTTTATTGTGTGAGTAGGGTTTAAAAATAAGGCAAAAAACAAACATAAATGAGCTTCTCACCAAAAAGGAGTGGAAACAGAAATGCAAGTAACTGATGATGCACACAAAAACCTCAAGGTCGCTGACAAAGAACTATCTATGAGCGGTCTCGGGTATAGGAGTGTAGGAAGAAAAATAAAAGCAGTTAGTGGTGGAATAAGGAAGATATAGGTTTGGTGATGAGGATTTTGTTACAAGTGCATCTGCAGGACAAAGGAATCATCGCATACTGCTACACAGATTAATATATAAGGTACTAAAAAAAAGGAGGTATTTTAGAATTTGAGCGGTACATAGGAAACTAGTTGCAGTAGTAAGCCCTAACGAGTAGATGGATCTTAAAGTAAAAGCTATTAATGGAGTGGGTATTTCGAAAGATATTGCAGCCTTGGTGCGAGTATTTCAAGAAATGCTAAGGATCGATGACAGGAGTGAGGAGGCTGATGTAAATAGAATGATAATGGGAATGGAAAAGTTTGTGAAATAAGGAGTGCGATTGAAAAGTTGATGAAAAGGGCGGAAAGGGTTGATGGTATTTTAGATGAGATGAGGCAATTCGGTGTGAAAGGGACTGAGTGGCTGACCATTGTGTGTAAGGTTTATGTCGATGAGAGAAAGGTCCTTAAAAAAGGATGAATGGGCTCGGTAGGATTTTGATATATGAACGAAGAAAAAAAATGAATAACGCATAAATGTAAGCAGTGAACCA